>NC_090336.1:26601295-26901295 GCF_035084215.1 Heptranchias perlo
TTTCTTCCTTTACAAGGGTGTCTCTGAATGTGTTTATTTTATTTTCCCTGCTCGAGTAACACATTCTACAATACCCTTCCAAGGACACTGGCAACACTCTGGCATCTCACCCAAGTGGCTATTCTCCACATCATAATCTATTTGATTGAGGGAGCAACATAGCTGAATCCAATCCTGTCTTTACTCAATGTCTAAACATTAATATTTCAGCCAGAGGTCAATGCTAGAGACCAAGGGCCCGATATTAGGAGGGAGGCACAGGGTAACGCGCCCAGTGAATTCGGGGTGCTCCGCACGCAATCGCAGCCTAATTGAAGGTACTTACTCCTACTTCCGGGCTTCCCATTCCAGACCTGCGCAGCAGGCGCACCGCGCACCCGCATCACAGGCTGTCAGCGGGAGGAGCCCTGTTTAAAGGGGCAGTCCTCCAATGCTCCTCCTGCAGCAAAGAACCAAATTGGCAGCATGGAGCAGCCCAGAGGCAAGGCTGCTCCAAGGTTCTCAGACTCCTCACCCCAGGTGCTGCTCGATGGGGTGAGGAGGAGGAGGGAAACGTTTTTCCAAGCGGACGGGAGGAAGTGGCCTGCCTCTGCCACCAAGAAGGTCTGGCTGGAGGTGGCAGAGGAGGTCAGCAGCAGCAGCAGCAGTAACATCTCCTGAACCTGGGTCCAGTGCAGGAAGCGCTTTAATGACCCAACCTGGTCAGCCAAAGTGAGTATACTTACGCATTCTCCCACACTCCGTCTTCCACATCACCTCCACCACCACACAACTCCTTCTGCACTGCCACCACAACACTCTCGCATCACTCGTCACATCCACTCAACCATCATCCTCACCTTGCCTGCACTTATTCACCGCCCCAGTTCCCATTCGAACACTACCACACAACCCAATCCTCATACAATCTCATGGCTATGTCTCACACGCACCCTCCCATGCATCTCCCTCACGGTCACCCCCACCCACACCAATGCATGCAACCATCACTCAATCACGCTTCTCTGTGTTTTGCCTTGATAGGAGAAGAGATGCCAGGATGCCCGGGAGAGGGATGATGGCAAAAGGGGACGTGGAAGTGGGGACGCCACTCAAAGCGCTTCCACGTCTCACCCGTTGCCCCCCCTCTCAACCAGTACCCGCAATGCTGCCTCCTCTCCAGGTGGTCAAATCTGCCCCTGCACAGGGTCAGGTGGAGCAGTCTTTGGAAGGGTCCTCACGGGCACCGAAACCCAGAGGGCGTCCACGCAAAGCATCTAATCGGTCAGAGCATGAACAAGAGCAACCTGTCACTACCTCTGCTCCAGCCACAGGGGAAGCACCATGTAGGAGTAGTAGGAAGCGTAAGCCAAAGGTTTTATGAGCACAAAGGGGATGCATAAGGGTGTTTGACGATTTGTCATGTTTTTTATATGTGTTTTCTTTCAAATTCACAGTAAATCTTATTAATATCACCACTACTGCCACGTCTTGCCCATTCTTGGCCGTCTTGTGCAATAAGTCCCTTTCATGAGGTTCACCATGAACACGGACACTTGATGCCATCCATTGGGTCATTCTACAGTGGGTGTAGGTGTAGTTGCACCACGGTTTTGTGCAGGGGTGGGGGAGGGGGCTGGTGTGGCCGCTCCTCTGTCCAGGTGATGCGGACTGGACTCTTCACACTGTCTGACGTTAGGAGAACCGTTCACATATCAGCGACTCCCTGACCTCACGAGCAGCCAGATGAGCCGCTGTTCTGCCCATGGGTTGCTCCTCCTCCTCCTCGGCCTCCTCCTCCTCCTCAATATAGGTGGCCGATGTGGATGGGGCCTCCTCCAGCGGCACCCCTCTCTGTTGTGCAATGTTGTGCAGGGCACAACAGATGACTATAATGCGTCCCACTCTGTCTGGTGCGTATTGGAGCGCTCCCCCAGAATGATCAAGGCACATGAAGCACATCTTGAGCAGCCCTATAGCTCAATTGTAGACCTGGTAGTGATTTGGCTGTCGTTATAACGAAGCTGTGGCTCAGTGGTGGGGTTCCTCAGAGGTATCATAAGCCACGTGTGCAGGGGATATCCCTTGTCCCCGAGGAGCCAGCCCTTGCGGGTGTTGGTGAGTGGAAGAGGGGCGGGACGTTGGACTCCCTGAGGATGAAGGAATCGTGGCAGCTACCAGGGTATCTGGCGCACACATGAAGGAATCTTTTGCGGTGGTCACAGATGAGCTGAGTGTTCAGGGAGTGATAGCCCTTCCTATTGATGAACGGTCCTGGCTTGTGTTGAGGTGCTTGTATTGCTATATGGGTGCAATCGATTACACCCTGCACCTGTGGGAAGCCAGCCACAGCATGGAATCCCACTGCCCTCTCCGTCTGGCTGAGGTCATCCATGGGGAAGCTGATATAGTGCGAGGCCCTGCAGAACAAGCCGTCGGTGACCTGCCTTATGCACTTGTGTGCAGACGACTGAGAGACCCTGGTGATGTCCCCGGTGACACCCTGGAATGATCCGGAGGCGAAGAATTTGAGGGCAGTGGTGACTTTGACAGTGACAGGTAAGAAGATGCTGCTCGGTCCATCCGGGAGCAGCTCGTCATGAAGGAGGCTGCAGATGTCCGCGACTACCTGGCAACTGACTCTGAGCCTCCGTATACACTGCTCCTCAGAGAGGTCCAGGAAGCTGAGCCTTGGTCTGTAGACCCTGTGGTGAGGGTAGTGCCTTCTGCAACGCATCTCTCTCTGCGGATGCCCTCCCTCCTGCTGTGCAGGTGGATGTGTCACAGCACTGTGTTATGGAGCTCCACGTGTCTGAGGCGGATGGCGTGGCCAGCGAGGCTAGTGATGCTGTTCGTCCTCCAAGGAGGTCATGACTGCAGCTATGGCAGCCCCCATCCGGAAGATGTACGTTTGAGGGGGTCCGCAAGGTAGGTAAATGTGTCTGCACACCGGGGTTAAGGTTCCAAGTTGGTGAATTTTATTTTTAGGAGGAGGGTGGTGGAGGCCAAACTTTGTCCAAAGTGACAGAGTGGCCTCCTGCAATGAGTGAGGGTCTCCCCACAACCAACCTGTCAAATGGACCTTTGCAGCTCCCACAGGCTGGTGGCTGCAACATGTCTGTTTCAACTAGGAGTGTTTCCCCCAGTACAGGAAACACGCTCAGTTTAGATGAAAATCCCACCCCTCCTAAAATATCCTCCCAATCAGGTATGCAAACGACCTGAACTATCAAATTAATTGCTTTAAGTGGGATCTCGCCGGCTTTAATTGCTGGTGGGTGTGCCGCATGCGGGGGCTGCGCGCGCATCTAAGTGCGTCATTGGGGAACCCGGAAGTGGGCGGGTTGGAGCCGGGCTCCAGACTTGCCCCGGGAATCCCGAATTTTCGGTGCCCCCACACCACGAACGCACCCGCTCGGCCATCCTAAAATCGACCCCCAAGAGTGGAAACCCTGACTGACCCCTCCGCCAAAAAATTGTTCAGCCTTTACAAAGGGTGTGAATAAGTTCAAATTATTTTTCTGCCTTAACAAAGACTATATGGGGCAAAAACGTGACTGTCAAAATCAATGGCAACCAAAATAAATATGGAGGTAGGAAAGAGAATCTGTAGACAAATGATGGAGTGGCATAGAGTCCAAATACCCTATTTGATAGGTGATGAAGTGGAGATGCTTCTGCAGGTGGTGGCTGCAAGGATGGTTGCCTGTTTGCCATCCGAGGGAACCCTCCCCAGAGGATACAGAAAGAACTTGCCTTCAAGGATATAGTGGCCAGTGTCACACTGTGTGCAACACTCACAAGACCTGGGAACAGATGCAGAAGAACACGGCATACCTGATGGGAGCAGCCAAGCTAAGACTATCCAATTGTACCATTTACCAAGTAGATGGCAGATGTATGCAGGCCACAATGCATTGCCTGTCAATCGGTGGCTCTTTTACTGCTGGGCTATGCCAAGTCCTCATACAACCTTATAGCTCTTGCAGGGCTGACCATACATTACCATATTCCTGTAGTACATACATTCAAGCTTTGACTTACAACTGACACTGCTGACACACTCATATCTTTAAAGGGCTTCATACATAAAAGTATTATAACATAGCCTAGCTGTGTGATGTTTGGTCACTTACTGACACATAAAATGACTGCAGATTGGCACATGCCTGACGCTATGTATGTCCTCCTTCAACTTACAATATCTAAAGACTAATTCTATGATTGCATGACAAGTTGGCACAGAATATAAGAGAGTGCACCTGAAGTGGAGGAAATTAAAAGCCTTACATTCCGCTTAATCACACAAACATCACACATAGTTAGCACTGAGCTCTGTTGGAAGGTGTGGCTTGGAGCCAGCATTCTAACATTTGTTCCTTTTCTGTAATTTACTCTAATCATTTCGAATGCTTGCTCTGAGTCCGCATTCACTGCACGTGCCAGCAACATGTTCCAGAGTTCGAAGAGTCTCTGTGAACAGAACATCTAACCTAGTTCTATATTTATGTAACTTACAATTATATTCCCTTGTCCTCCCTAACCTATCTTGCTCAATAATGAAAAGTTTAGACCCGTTCAGTGTCAATAGGCTCAGTATCAATATCAAGCACCTCCAGGTCAGGTATAGCACATTTAGATGCAGTGTAAAGCTTCATCTACACTGCTGCAATGTGCCCCAATCTCAGACAAGCACCTTTTGCTGCACCAATGTGACACTTTTCCAATTTCCTCACTAGCCACCTTCCTGAATTGGCAACGGCTTTATGCTGGATTGAGATTATTTAATGTAAAGCTCTTCAACAGGTAAATAAGACTTCTATCCCCGAGTCTGGTCTGCATTTAAACTTGGGTCTCATAAATAAAAGGCCAGAGTCTAACCCACTACACAACCAGGCCCCATGGCTTTTGTAGCTTTAACTAGGTCTATTGAACATGTTCTCTTACATCTTTGAGGAATGGGAAGTTCAGTGGCTTTGTCCGCATGAATCCACTGCCTACAGAATGTAATTTGTGAGGAAAATCTTCTTTGCCATCTGGGACCCCATAAGGCACAAAGTGCTTCTTGGTTATTGAGAGATAGTTATCTCGTAATAACTGCCTAAAGACAAAAGTGCAAAAAGTTAAGTTAAATATTTCAGGCTATTCAAATCCACCTGCCCAATTTTCTTCCATTTTCCTCTTCCCTCTTCTGAAGGTGGTAGGTCATGCTGAGGCACAGTTCCGTAGGCATTTGCAGCCTTCCACTACTGCACCCAATTTTATCCTCATCCAATCTCCACATACACGCAATTTGAACAGCATAGGGATTGCATTCAGAGGCAGGAACTGGAGGAATTCTGGCTGATTACTGTTTCTTGACCTGGTGCTTGGTGCTATTTTATGGTGTGCATTTTATGATTCTTACTCTACCACTTCTAAGTGCTACCATATTGGAAGGATAAAGTGAGGTGTCTAGCTGCTGACTATCACATGGAGGCCTTTGGGATTGAGGAGACCCTGTACCTCCTTGTGCTGGATCACGAGGTGGCCTTGTACCTGGTACCACCTTGCCTGTCGCTTTCTGTTAAATGTAATGTTAATTAAGTAGGGGGAAGCTAGGGCAGGATGTGGCATCACCCTGACAGAAAGCAGCCTCATGAGGTTAGTGAACCCTGCATCATGGCTGTCTCCATTTGATCCCCAGTATACTGAAACATGACTAGGGAGCCTGCTGTACACTTGAGCTAACGGCATGTGTAGCAGCAGTGTGAGCATTCACAAGAGCTACTCCTGTGGTGCTTAAGATCTCTGATGCTGGAGTCTCTGCTGTAGCTGCCTATAGGATTGCCACACACTGCATGGTAGACTGCATGACAAATGGTTTTGACTACTTGCATTTCCACCTTTAAAGATACATGTACCTGCACACCTGGATTTCTTGCTCCCTTCACTCTGTTAAGAATTTTACCATTTTTACCTCTTTTACTCAAAATTTACTACTATACATTTCTCTGCACTGAACTTCATCTACCAACTATATGCCCACTCCACTAACCTGTCCATGTCCTCCTGCAATCTCTTTGCATTCTTCCTCACAGTTGGCTATACTTCCTACTTTGGTATGACTGGCAAACTTCAATATAATTTCTCTTCAGCTGATGTTCAAATAATTTATGGAAAATAAAAGTGATCTTAGCACAGATCACTGGGGTACACTTGTACCAAATTCTGCGAATCTGAAAAACATTTATTTACCGCTACTCTTTGTTTTCTGTCCCTAAGCCATCAGTCTATTCATGTAGCTACATTCCTTTAAATTTTTGTAACAAATCTCTTATGTGGCATCTTATCAAATGACTTCTGAAAATTTATATATACAGTGGCATATTTTCCTTTGGAGTTACATCAAAGCATAACTCCAATGGACAGGGACAGAAATTCAGACAGGATTCTGTTCCATTGAGTCCCCAACCCACCACTACTTCCAGAATTTCCCATTGGAAGTGACGTTGGTGTTCAATTTGTTTGCCCAAGTATGGGTGGATGTATTGTAAAGAGATGCAAAATATCATAAAACGGATTTCCCATCATTTGCCAAATAGCCATGCTGGACACCAGGAACACTCTGTATGTTCCTTGCATACAGTATTAGTGTGTCATGAGGAGTTGGAAAGGACGGGGAAGTGGGACGAGCTGGATTGGTCTAGTATGGAGCCGGCGTGGACTCGATGAGCCAAATGGCCTCCTTCTGTGCTGTAACCTTTCTATGATTCTATGATTCTAACATTTAAATACCTCCAAGGGAGTGTAATCAATCACAGGGCACCTGGCCTCAGTTTTCTAATTTTATTCGGCTTTGGTCCATAAGCTGAGCAGACAGGCTGAATGCAATTTCTTTGCACTCGGAGGAGCACTTCTCTTTAAAAATCTCTGCTGTTACTCTTTAAGTAACTGCAGTAATGTCGGAAATCCCACTTCCATTTTGTGTACCTCCAGAGGTAGGGGGTATCTGAGCATCAGAAGCTGGCATGGAACATGTTAATGACTTGGAACTGGAAATTGTGGTGGGAACTGATGCGCTGAGTGCAGGAGGGCACGCAGCCAGATGCACAGCATTCTAGCCACTGGAATGCCTTGTAAAAATTCACCCTTCTGTGGTGCAACCTTGGAATAAGGATGGGGAATGACATTGGCAGGTGTCAGGGAGCAGGTGGGCTCTTCAGCCTTTTGCCTGGGGAATGGAGCATGATACTTGGGGGATGGATGTGGAGGAAACAAAGGGGGGAGAAAATGTAAGTTGTATCATCTCCCCCTATGCCTTTCCTCTCAGATTATTGCACAGTCAGCAGAATGTCGGTGTTCTGACAGCTTTCCCGATCAACTGCTCTTTAAAAACACCGTCTTACCCGAAGATTGGGTTGTCAAGTCTGTCTAAATATGGTGTGCAGTGGAGAGCAAGTCTTTTATTGGTCACATATCCAGCTCCGGAATGCACACCTATCCTGGGTACGAATCCTTCATGACCTAGAACACAAAGACATTGTGTTACAAAATTGGTCCTTGATTTTTCCTATTCTTTCCAGCTTCATTCAGTCTCCTCCACCTGGAACAACCAGGATGTTCAGAAAGTAGACTTCTCTATGACTGGCATCGGCGTCAATCAGTGGACATGCAGTTACAGGAGGATTAGGGCAGAGCAATGTTAATTTCTGTATCCCTTCTAAAAACCTGTGAAAAGAGAGATGCAAGCTGAAACATTTGGCTGAGATACATGTTTGATCATATAAAATGATCTGATCAGCTTTCAGCTATCTCCTTTAATGATCTAAAATAATGTTGTGCAATATTAATAACAAACTCATTAAAGTCATGCCTGCCAGGAGTGCATATCAGGAAATTGCGCACTCACAGCCCATAATTTTAATGGACAGAAAATTGTGGCCCATAGATATACAGTGTCGTGGTATGCATTACTGGCAGGCACGGTTAAGTGCTAGAAGCACCAAAGCAAAAAAAATCCCAATGGCTCTGATGAGAAGGCATCGGAGGAGGCATAAAGAGCATCTGTAACACATTTTCTGCAAACAACAGAGGTTAAATACAACCCAAACTAATCAGTTACTTCTTAAAAAGCATTATAGGTGAAAAATAATTGAGCTCAAAGATGCAATTCATATTTACTGTGATTGCTTTGCGCCCTTTGCATCGTGGAATAGACGCTGTAACAACGGCAGTGTGGGAGGTAAAGATGATGCGGTTCCATCCATTTTCTCCTCTCCTCCTCTGACCCCTGCTGCCATGTGGTTCTGTAGTAACTGGCAACCCTCCAACACCTCACCCATGCAGCTATTCTTCATATAAGAGCCTAGACAGTATCAGCAGACTGTCTTATCATGGTGGGTACCACAGCCATGCTCAATCCTGATGTCCGTATGTGTGTACTTTCCAGCAGCTGCTGGTTGGCAAATCAGCACTGGGAAACTCGTTAAATCTCGCTCTGAAAGCCATGGATGCTGAAACCAATAGTAACTTCCTCACTGCTGACCCAAATGAGATCAACTGACTCAGCAACAATTTGCATTTAAGCTGTGCCTTTCACGTAGGAATAATGTCCCAAGGCGCTGCACAGAGGCGTAATCAGACAAAAATGAGCCAAAGGAGGAGGTATTAGGAGGGGTGACCAAAAGCTTAGGCAAAGAGGTGGGTTTTAAGGAGGGTCTTAAGGAAGAGAGGGAGAAAATGTGAGTGGAGAAGCGGGGGGATTTAAGGAGGGAATTCCAGAGTGTGGGGTCTAAGTGGCTGAAAGAATGGTTCAGCGAAGGGAGAGAGAATGTACCAGAGTCCAGAAATTTCTAAGTGGGGGGGAGGGGTTGTAGGGCTGGAGCAGCTTACAGAAATAGGGAGGGGTAAAGCCATGAAAGGGATTTAAACACCAGAATGAACATTTTACATCAGAAGAGTTGGGTGAGAGGGGCCTGTTGCGGGATAGGATTTAAGAAGCAGAGTTTTGGATGAGCTGAAGTTTACAGAGGGTGAAGGATGGGAGACCGACCAGAAGAGCATTGGAATAGTTGAGTCTGGAGTTGACAAAGACATGGATGAGATTCCGAGCAGCAGATGGACTGAAGTATGGGTGGAGAGAGCGATGTTTTGGAGGTCGAAATAGGCAGTCTTTCTGATGGAGAGCTTATGGGGTCAGAAGCTTAACTCAGGCTCAAATTTGACGCCTAGGTTGTGAACAATTTGGTTCAATCTGAGACAGTGGCCAGGGAGGGGCAAGGGTATGGAGTTTGTGGTAAGGGTCAAAGGCAATGTTCTTGGTCTTTCCAATGTTTAACAGGAGGATATTGCTGCTCAATCAAGACTGAAAGACAGATAAGCTATCTGATAGCACAGAGGCAGCGGAGAGTTTGAGAGAGATGGTAGTGAGATAGAGCTGGGTGTCATCAGCATACATGTGGAAGCTGACCCCATGTCTCCGGATGATGTCGCCAAGGGGCAGCATGAAGATGAAGAAGATAAGAGGCCAAGGATAGATCCTTGGGGGATTCCAGAAGTAACGGTACGGGAGCTGGAAGTGAAGTCATTTCTGGAGATAGTCTGACTATGATTGGATAGGTAAGAATGGAATCAAGTGAAGGCAGTTCCACTCAGCCGGACATTGAAGGAAAGGCATTGGAAGTGGATAGTGTGTTTGACCATATCAAAGGCTGCAGAAAGGTTGGCGAAGATGAGGAAGGAAAATGTACCATAGTCACAATCACAGACGATGTTACTTATGACTTTGATTAAGACTGTTTCAGTGCTGTGCCAGGGACAGACTCAGGACAGCACAGGAATTGAACATGAAACCCTCGGGACTGTATGCGCCTATGCAATACCAGCTACTGCATATACTTAACCAAACCCACAACAGGGGCAACAGTCTTAGCTGAATAGGCAGCCAACCAATGAAAATCTCAGCATTTTACGATACAGTAGCCATTAAATTTCTGACCTCTTTAAAAAGAGCTAATTCTGTATTACAGGCCATTAAACTTTTGTCAATTATCAGCATAGAGGCCAAGAGCTTACCATCTGGAGCCCAAAGTCTGCAGTGTTTTAAAAAAAGGTTTAAGGAGTTTGTTTCTAAAGTGGGAACCAGCTGTTCTTTGCTGAGTTTCTGAAGCCTTCACAACTCCCACGAGCGGTATGTGTTTCTTCAGTCTATCCCTGAGCACCTTTTTCCTCATGCTGTGCAGGCTCACTTAGTGGTTTCCAAAATTTCTGCAAGAGGGACCCTCTGCAAATATTAACATATTTCTGGGGGTCGCCTGCAAATATCGACATGCGTCAGAAAGACATATGCCTGAAATTTCCATTGAAGTTCTCCAGTGGAAGATCGGCGGCATTGTAAAGAAAGGGCATAAACAGCTATAACTGGCCATTTATGCAGTTACAACATGAGATCGGGAGAACCCCGCCGAAATTATCCCACTAATGACTGATAACCAAAGAAAAGCAGTGTGATCTCTGCAGCAAATATCATCAACTTGCATTTAAATATAGCACCTTTAACGTAGTAAAACATCCCATGGCGCTTCACAGGAGTGTAATCAGACGTAAATTGACACCAAGCCAAAGAAGGAAACATTAGGAGAGGTCAGCAAAAGCTTGGTCAAAGAGGTAGGTTTTAAGGAGCATCTTAAAGGAGGAGAGGCCCAGAGGTTTAGGGAGGGAATTCCAGATTTAGGAGCTAGACAGGTGAAGGCACAGCCATCAGTAGTGGAGCAAATAAAGTCAGGAATGCATAAGAGGTCACAATTGGAAGAATGCAGAGTACTCGAAAGGTTGTAAGGCTGGAGGAGGTTACAGAGATAGGGAGGGGTGAGACCATGGAGGGATTTGAACACAAGGATGAGAATTTTAAATTCAAGCCATTGGTGGACCGGGAGCTAATGTAGGTCAGCGAGCACAGGGATGATGGATGAATGGGACTTGATGTGAGTTAGAATATGGGCAGCAGAGTTTTGGATGAGCTTAAGTTTATGGATGATGGAAGATCGGAGGCCGGCCAGCAAAGCATTGGAATAGTCAAAATTTGGAGGTAACAAAATCATGGATGAGGGTTTCAGCAGCAGATGGGCTGAGGCAGGGGCGGAGACAAGCGATATTATGGAGGTGGAAGTACGTGGTCCTGACGATGGAAAGGATGGTCAGAAGCTCAGCTCAGGTCAAAAGGACGCCAAATTTGTGAACAGTCTGGTTTGGCCTGAGACAGTGGCCATGGAGGGGAATTAAATTGATGGCTAGGGAATGGAGTTTGTGGCGGGGGCCGAAGACATGGCTTCTTTTATTAGTATTCAGCAATAGAAATAGCACAATAGCAAGTCAAAAAATACAGAAATTTGATAATTTTTAAGACCACCAGGAGCCTTTCACAGTGTCTGAGGAGCTCAGCTTGAAACTATGACCTTGTTGATTTATGCCTACCTACAGCTTGTACTTCAAATGAGTCACTTCAAAAACAATAAGCCAGTTCACAGTGGTAGTTTCTGCCTCAGCATGCAAAAATGTATTGGCCCCGAAAATCCATGGGTCACAATCCCGGTGCTGACCCCATCAGAGTTGATGGGGTCAATGGGAGGCCAACTCATTTGCAAGGTGTCGGCAGAAAAGAAATTGATCCCATCAATCTGGGCTGGATTTGAACCAGGTCCTAGAGGCCAGTGCCTAACTCACTACACCATCCAGTCCCCTAACCGTTTTTAAATTCCTGTGATCCCCATTGCTCCTTTGGGTCGGCAGGTCTTAGGAATGCTATATGATTTAAAACAGTGGCAGCCACTGAGATCTTTGCACCTGACATGGTAGAGGTTGTGAAGTTACTTCAGCTCATCAACTTTCTCAGAGAATGCCAAAGTTATGGGCTGATGGGCCAGCTCGAGACCAGTACTATTGTGCGCTCATCTCTTCCAAAAGGAACCTCAGTAGCACAACAGACCACTTTGCAATCTCTTACCGTACGATGTTGAGTATGTTGTGGAGTAGAATTTCAGAGGGTCAATATCTGCTCCGAAGCTTGTTTTCGTATAGTGTGGTGTGCTGTCCGCAGAAATCAAAGCCATTCTGCAGCAATTGTACTCTAGAACAAGATAGTTTTTTAAAAAATCGTTAATACAGATACAAAAGGCTAGATTTTTTGATTGGTCATACACAATTATTGGATGTAAAATGTGCATTGTGCCAGATTTCCACCCTTTTAATGCCTGATCCAGTTTTTTAGTTGGGTTTGTATTAGCACCAGAAATGCTAACCAATTTGCAATCAATTATATCAAAATTAGGCCATGGTGATGTAATTTAGATACCCATGCAATTTTTTCATTTACTTTGGTACAGCACTTGGCCATCTCTCTACCCATATAAAATGGGCTGCAAGGATGCCCTGTAAAGGTAGTGCACTTTAAGGGCCTAATAGCAGCATTTCTGAACCTTAGTTTTCATTTTTCTTTGGTTTCTTTCCTGTTTCCACTCAGTTGGTCAATAAGTTTTTTGTAAAGTGTCCTGGCATTGCCATTGTTTTGGTATGGCACAATAATGACCCATACAGAAAGGGAAGGCTCCAGGTTCAATTCCTGCTCTATGCTTAATCTCAGCCGAGGAAGATAGCTGGTATGGTACAATTGGCCTCAGTGCCCAATATATGGAGGACAAAGAGGTTTTAGTGTTCTAAAATTACTTTGCCTTACTAACTGTCCCCCCACAGTTCAAAAACCTCACTAAATTATGCCCTTTTGATCACGTTTTTGATCTCTTCCTCTAAATCAAACTAATTTTGTTGGGGCTGAAAAATCGTGTGGGAAAAAAATCAAGCACCTGACCCCAGAGCCTGAATATGTGCTTCTGTCACAAGAGACACTGCACTGGAAGCACTAAATCGTAAAATTCGGCTCATTTTCTGTCAGTTTTCATACTGTACCTTTTCCAGATCTAAATTTTTTTTTTAAAAGTTAGTCCTGAGCCATGGATCAATGGAACATTTTTACAAGGGGCGTTGTTGTGTGGGGTGTTTTGGTTGGTTTTCTGAATAGAAATGAATTTCATAAACCAATCAGCTCCTTAGCTACATCCATTACGGCAGTTGGAATGGGACTCTGCCACAATCTTTGCAAACACACCATTTTTGAAAGGTTTAATAGTGCAGTTTTTGTCTCAGTATAGTTGCTTTCTGCTGCTGCATTTGAATCTGACTGACAACAGCCCAGGCTGGAGATAGGATTCAAAGTTGCTAACAGGGAATTTTATTTTGGCTTTCAACCTTCATCAAAGTAATGGATGTTAGTGCTGGAGGATGGAACACTTTCTAATTCAGGAACTCAGTGTCAGCACTGAGCACCCCCAGGCTAAGTATAGCATGAATTAATGCAGAATATAGTTCTCTATTCCCCCAATAATGTCAGCCACGAATTCAGAAGGGTGCTCCCTCCTGTGCCAATGTGATATTTTTCCACTTCCCACATTTGTGCTCTTTCTGAGTGAGATTGCCAATTTATGCCAAATTGGGAGCAGTTCGGTACTGTGAGCCCATGCTAGCTTGGAGCTGAATTAAGACTGTTGAAATTAATTTCACATAGGACTCTTACAACCAGCATTCAGAGGAGACTTTCATCCCATTAGTTTGAGCTGAATTTGAACCTAAGTCCTAGTAATAAGAGGTCAGAGTTAGCCAGTAGTCCAAGTATCATGAGCACCAGGGAATCAGATGGGCCCATAATCACCAAACCATTGTGGATGTGATGAAAGAGAAGCACAGAAGTCTCTCCCTTCTAGTTAACATTATACAACAATACAACCAAAAATGGAGAACAAAGAATAACGTTGTTTTACTTTACTTAATAAAGATCTAGAGCATTGACGAAAAGAGCAGGATGGTGTGTGGTTTATCAGTGATCTTGTGTGCTGTCATACTGGTTGACCCTGATTGCGTAAAGTACTCCAGAAGGAAAACAAACAACTGGAAATATTGATAAATGAGATTCAGAGGACAACGATACTCATCCTCTTGAAATAGCTCTTGAAACGTGCCAATGGAAAAATTCTGTACTCATTAACCCGTCTAAGAAATCTGTGCAAGGAATGTTAATTTTCAAACAATGGAATCAGAGTAATTAGAAACATTTTAACTAGAAGTCCCCCTGATGGCCTAATAGGTGGCAGCCCCACTCAGTGTAGCACTAAAAATGTCCCAGGTTCAATTCACAATTTGCACTGTGTTAGTTGATCTCAGGATAAAAGCTAGGGCACAAGTGTTGGCCTCGGTACCACTGAATTGGGGTGGGTAAATTCAGCCAAGGATTCCTGCTCCTGACACATGCTGGAGGATGCGTGTATGTGTAAATGATGGGTGAGAACAGGATCAAAGTTTGGCTGTGGCACTCCCACAATAGAATAGTTTACAGATATTCATTGTCGAGGTTCATATACGAAAAACTCAGATGAGATGCCAGAAGGCTGCCAGCACTCGAGGAGCCAGACTCCAGCAAGAGTCGATGTTTTGAGAGCAAAGAGGAAAAAATTGGGAGAAACATTTTTGGAAAAGAAAACATTTAGACAAATTAAGATGCCTCTTTATTACAAAAGATTTCTCCCCTTCCAGATTGAGTTCTTTCCATTTATAGCTGTGCCGCTCAACTTCTTTAAACAGCAGTTTTCCTCTTAAAATGTTCCTCCACAGTGCACAATCCACACATAACTTTATAAGTACTCTCCAGATTACTGGCATTTTACTGGCGTTTTTCCAAGGACAATTTATTCTCTGCACAAATTTGTGTTGAAGACCCTTCCCCAGCCAATCACACAAATGTGTTTAACTGCTTTTGCAAGCTCCCTTTCATTTGAAGAGGAACTGTATTCAAACTGGAATCTCAAATTAGCCTAAGGATTATAAGAATGTAGGAAAGCACAGAATGAGAAAGGCAATGCAGCCCATCAAACCTGTTTCTTCCACAGACCATGTACAATCTACTCTATTGTGAACTCTACCCTAACTACTCAGTTTCCTTCAGGAGATATAGGCAAGCTTCACAACAACAAAAGCAGTCCAGCAAAACTCCACAATAACTGTCTACACTTACCACCTCCATTATCCAATCCCGTTCTGTCGCTTCCCACAGAAGGCATTTTCATCATCCTGGCAGCACAGAAGCTACCTCTTTCTGTACTTATCCGATAACTTTCAATCCCATTCTCAAATAAATATTTATCCAGCTCTTTTAAATATGTCCCTAACACTAGGGCCTCCACATATGTTCATCAATGTGACTTGCAATCATTGCACTGTGCAGACCGTACCAAGTCCTATTGACAGGCCTGACTGCTCCAACAAGCCTCCCTGAAGCATCATGACTAGACACCTCCTACCCATCAGCCATGTAATCTCCTGGGAAAGGCAAAAAAAGGATTTTAAAAAACCCCAAGACCAATTATGGGAAAAAATCTGGAAAATTCCTCTCCAACCCACTTTCTGAGTAACTATGTTTTTTTTAAGCTAGGACTCATTCTTGTGGCCCTTCTCTGAATCTTTACCATAGCCTCCTTATCACCCACCAGGGGAGCAAAACTGGATACAGTGTTTTAAATGCAGTCTAACCAACATCTTGTACAAGGACAAAATGATGTGCTTTGTTTTATATTAAAAGTCCTAATAATACAGCATAATACCCTATTTGCTTTGGCTACAGCTTCTCAGCATTGGTTTAGAAAATTATGAACTATAACATCAATATATTTTTCTCTCTTAACTGATTCCAGTCCTATTCTTTGTAAAGTGTAAGTAACACTGTACTTATCTAGGTTAAATACCATTTGCCAGTGTTTGTCCCATTCCCCCGGTACATTTAAATCTGTTTGCAGAGATTTGTTCTTCTCCACAGTTCTAACACTCACACAACTTTTTCACACCAAGCTTCTTGGAGACAGCTTTAGCAATGCAGTAGACACATAAGTTTAATTTGAGGTCAGAGGAGATAATAAAACCAAGAATGTCAATAGATAAATAACTAACAGTAGAGCCACAAAAGAGGTGACAGCTGCTGTTTAGATTTGTGAGGGACATGGATAAATAGTATCTTTGAGGTATTTGAAGAAACAAGATTTTCACTGTTCTATGGAAAGGTGTGAAAATCAGGATGCAGCCATTGCACTAAGAGGATTGGAGGTTGTAAGTGCCTAGGATGTGCATTGTAAGAAATGTAATATATACGGACTGGAATCATCAAGAAAAGAGTAGATAGATTTGGGTGATGAGTGGAGGAGTTCATTAATATGAAAAAGAGTGGAGAAAGGGACAAAGCCCTAGGGAACCCCTGAATTAAAAGAAAACAAATCAGAGCATAAGCTATCAACTAAAGCACAGATAAAGTGGCTTGAGAGGAAATTAGATAGTCATGAACATGTCAATTTAAAACAAAATGTTGACCACAAAACCTGCTGCATCAAAAAAATCCTAAAGATCACTATATGAACTCTGCTGACAATAACACAATGCTTGGGCCTTCCTGTACTGTGTTGAAACTCACTGTACCATTGCTTGCCAGTCCAATAATCAGCTATTGTCTGCTGCTGCTCTTCTGCCCTCCAGTGGACACATCAAATATGTGCCTATTAATTTGAATTTATAATGGCAAACATCACAGTGGACCTGGTAATGACAACAGTTCTGTAGAAATGATAATCCAGTCAGCCCTCAGAGGATCAAAGAACTTATTTCAAAGAAAATAATATATTTACCATCTTTTATTTCTGAAAGAGTTTGGTAATGGAGTAATATGTATATTAATTTTATTTATTTTGTTTAAAAAGGTACATTAGAGCCGATAATGTTATCCTGGTGCAGTGAGTGTAGGACTGCAGCAATTTGGTAGCTGAGCACGCCTGTACTCCAATGAACTGACTTCGCACTTTAATGCGCGGTCAACTTATTAACATAAATTAGCAATGTCCAGGTAAACAGTTCATAAATCGAGCTGGTGGCACTCGAAAACCCACCCCTTGATCCTGGTGCACTCCCAGCATGTCATGAAATGTGCACTGGGAGCATCATTAATTTATGTTAATGAGTTGATCCCATATTACAGCACCAAATCAGCTCACTGTACTTCAGGTGTGCAGCTCTTAAAGAGCGTTTTGTCACCCTTAAGCCTGTCTTGCTATTGAAGAGGGGTTGAAATGACTCAGCCAAGAGCATGAGTCAGCGGTGCTCCATCTAAACACCTCATCCAAGACCCTTGACTCTTTTTGAGGAGAGAGACTTGGAAATTCTGGTTCTGGAGGTAATGGAGGAAGTGGGACAGAGGGTGGTCGGAGGCCACTAGCAGAGTAAAATCGTCCCTAATATGCAAAAGTACAGAAAATTACAGAGAAACTAGCAGATCTTCCATGCCATGGTGAGCAGAGCAATGATGTTGCAAGAAGGGATGTTAAATGAGCAAATGTGTTCCCATCAGAAAGCCATAATTAAATAAACCTGTATATATAAAATGTTGTAGCTGCATAAATAAACAATCTTTTGAACATAGATCATTTTTCCTGTCAAATGTAAGTTTGTTTAAATGTTTGCATACAAAATATAACAAAATCAGTTAGCTTCACAGTCTTAATTTTGGTTTCACTGCTTTAAGTGCTGTCAGTGCACAGGATTTCTCCATCATTGGAATGGGGGTGGGGGGGGTTGGTGAAGGAAGTGGGGTTACAAACAGCAAGTCCTGGCATTTTCTATGAATGACCCAATCTGCTGTTAATAATCTTAAACATTCTGATGTGTTATACACCCCTCCACTGCTCCAAAATATGGTAAACAATTTTACAACACCAAGTTATAGTCCAGCAATTTTATTTTAAATTCACAAGCTTTCGGAGGCTACCTCCTTCCTCAGGTGAATGATGTGGAAATGAAATCCTCGAAATGAAGTCGCATTTATAATTCACAGAACAATGCTTGGTGATAACAGACAGTTTTTTCAACTGCCTGTTGCCAAGGCACTCAGTGTGCAGACAGACAGGTGTTACCTGCCAGGTCTCAGAATATACAAATCACCAAAAAAAACAACAAACAAAAAGAAACAGAGATAGAGAGGTAGAAACATAGAAAAGACAGCAACTGACCCGTTATATTAAAAACAGATAACATTTGTTCGCTGGTGGGGTAACGTGTAGCGTGACATGAACCCGAGATCCCGGTTGAGGCCGTCCTCATGGGTGCGGAACATAGCTATCAATTTCTGCTCGACGATTTTGCGTTGTCGTGTGTCTCGAAGGCCGCCTTAGAGTACGCTTACCCGAAGGTCGTTGGCTGAATGTCCTTGACTGCTGAAGTGTTCCCCGACTGGGAGGGAACCCTCCTGTTTGGCGATTGTTGCGCGGTGTCCGTTCATCCGTTGTCGCAGTGTCTGCATGGTCTCGCCAATGTACCATGCTCTGGGGCATCCTTTCCTGCAACGTATGAGGTAGACAACGTTGGCCGAGTCACAGGAGTATGAACCATGCACCTGGTGGGTGGTGTCCTCTCGTGTGATGGTGGTATCTGTGTCGATGATCTGGCATGTCTTGCAGAGGTTACCGCGGCAGGGTTGTGTGGTGTCGTGGACGCTGTTCTCTTGAAAGCTAGGTAATTTGCTGCGAACGATGGTCTGTTTGAGGTTGGGTGGCTGTTTAAAGGCGAGTAGTGGAGATGTGGGGATGGCCATAGCGAGGTGTTCGTCGTCATTGATGACATGTTGAAGGCTGCGGAGAACATGGCGTAGTTTCTCCGCTCCGGGGAAGTACTGGACGACAAAGGGTACTCTGTTGGTTGCGTCCCGTGTTAGTCTCCTGAGGAGGTCTATGCAATTTTTTGCTGTGGCCCGTCGGAACTGTCGATCGATGAGTCGAGCGTCATATCCCGTTCTTACTAAGAACGGGATATGACCTTCGACTCGTCATATCCCGTTATATATGACGCTCGACTCATCGATCGACAGTTCCGACGGGCCACAGCAAAAAATTGCATAGACCTCCTCAGGAGACTAACACGGGACGCAACCAACAGAGTACCCTTTGTCGTCCAGTACTTCCCCGGAGCGGAGAAACTACGCCATGTTCTCCGCAGCCTTCAACATGTCATCAATGACGACGAACACCTCACTATGGCCATCCCCAAACCTCCACTACTCGCCTTTAAACAGCCACCCAACCTCAAACAGACCATCGTTCGCAGCAAATTACCTAGCTTTCAAGAGAACAGCGTCCACGACACCACACAACCCTGCCGCGGTAACCTCTGCAAGACATGCCAGATCATCGACACAGATACCACCATCACACGAGAGGACACCACCCACCAGGTGCATGGTTCAAACTCCTGTGACTCGGCCAACGTTGTCTACCTCATACGTTGCAGGAAAGGATGCCCCAGAGCATGGTACATTGGCGAGACCATGCAGACACTGCGACAACGGATGAACGGACACCGCGCAACAATCGCCAAACAGGAGGGTTCCCTCCCAGTCGGGGAACACTTCAGCAGTCAAGGACATTCAGCCAACGACCTTCGGGTAAGCGTACTCCAAGGCGGCCTTCGAGATACACGACAACGCAAAATCGTCGAGCAGAAATTGATAGCTAAGTTCCGCACCCATGAGGACGGCCTCAACCGGGATCTTGGGTTCATGTCACGCTACACATTACCCCACCAGCGAACAAATGTTATCTGTTTTTAATATAACGAATCAGTTGCTGTCTTTTCTATGTTTCTACCTCCCTATCTCTGTTTTTTTTTGTTTGTTGTTTTTTTTGGTGATTTGTATATTCTGAGACCTGGCAGGTAACACCTGTCTGTCTGCACACTGATTGCCTTGGCAACAGGCAGTTGAAAAAACTGTCTGTTATCACCAAGCATTGTTCTGTGAATTATAAATGCGACTTCATTTCGAGGATTTCATTTCCACATCGTTCACCTGAGGAAGGAGGAAGCCTCCGAAAGCTTGTGAATTTAAAATAAAATTGCTGGACTATAACTTGGTATTGTAAAATTGTTTACAATTGTCAACCCCAGTCCATCACCGGCATCTCCACACCAAAATATGGTGGCATTATTAGATTCAGAAGGGAGGCAGTCTTCAGTCTCGCCCAGAATGACTCTAGTGCATTCTGGGTCTTTTGTCCACAGAACGATTAAACAAAGTCGCAATGGTACATTGTGTAGGCTGTTGCCTGGTTGATCTTCTTCATTCAGCTGGCAGAGCGAAACCATTGGGAACAGCTTCATGGTCACTTTTACCGATGTTAGCTTTTTATTTCCAGATTTTTTAAACTCAATTCAAATCTCAAACTGCTATGGGATTTGAACTCACATTCTCTGAATTATTAGTCCAGTAACATAACCACCACAGTAGGACAAGGATTTTGAATTTGATACATTAAGAGATTAGGAGTCAATCAAAGTTGGTAGTGGTGAAGGTAATGGGAAAGTGGGACTTTGTTCGCGACAAGGTGTGGGTAGTAGAGTTTTGGGCAAGTTAGACTTTATGTAGGATGAAGGGAGGCTAGTGAGTTGGATATGGAAGAAGTTATATCATGGAATCATAGAGCAAAGGAGGACATTCGGCCCATCTTGTCAGTGCCGGCGTTTATGCTCCACACAAGCCTCCTCCCTCCCTACTTCATGTAACCCTATCAGCATATCCTTCTATTCCTTTCTCTCTCGTGTGCTTATCTAGCTTCCCTTTAAATGCATCTATGCTATTTGCCTCAACTATTCCTTGTGATAGCTCGTTCCACATTCTTACCACTCTTTCGGAAAAGTAGTTTTTCCTGAATTCCCTATTGGATTCATTAGTGACTATCTTATATTTATGATCTCTAGTTTTGTCTGCAAGTGGAAATATTTTCTCTATGTCTACCCTATCAAACCCTGTCATTATCTTAAAGATAAGGTCACCCCTCATCCAATACCCTGCTGTTTCCTCATAACCCTGCATATTTTTTCTTTTCAAGTATATAACCAATTCTCTTTTGAAAGTTACTATTGACTCTGCTTCCACCATCGTTTCAGGCAGTGCATTCTAGATCATAACAAGTAGCTGCGTAAAAGAAATTCTCCTCGTCTCCCCTCTGGCTTTTTTGCCAATTATCTTAAATTTGTGTCCTCTGGTTACCGACCCTCCTACTAATGGAAACAGTTTCACCCTATCTACTCTATCAAAACCCCTCATAGTTTTGAACACTTCTTTTAAATCCCTCCTTAACCCTTTCTGCTCTAAGGAGAACAATCTCAGCTTTTCTTGTCTTTCCACATAACTGAAGTCCCTCATCCCTGCTACCATTCTGGTAAATCTCCTCTGCACCCTCTCATAGGCCTTGACATCCTTCCTAAAGTGTGGTACCCAGAACTGGACACAATGCTCTAGCTGAGGCCTAACCAGTGATTTTTCAAGGTTTATCATAACATTCTTGCTTTTGTACTGTATGCCTCTATTTATAAAGCCAAGGATCCCGTTAATTTTTTTAACAGCCTTATCAACTTGTCCAGCCACCTTCAAAGATTTGTGTATATGAACCTCCAGGTCTCTCTGTTCCTGCACTCCCTTTAAAATTGTACCATTTAATTTATATTGCCTCTCCTCATTTTTCCTTCCAAAATGCACAAGCCTGGAGATAATAAAAGCATAGTTAAGGATTTCAATGGCAGTGAGGTATGGGCAGAAGCAAAATAAATACAGCAAAACATTGTTAGACTTGCACACAACTTATTTCTTGACTTCAACACAACAAAGCTCTCTAGAAACTCAGAACATTTTTACAGAATTTTAAAAATAGTTCTTTTGATGATTTTTTATAACAATAACTTGCAATTTTATAGTGCCTTTAAAGTAGAAATAGTCCCAAAACACTTCCCAGAATGCAAAAGGAAAAAATAAATGTCAAGCCAAAGAAATAGATATTAAGAGAGGAGACCAGAAGCTTGGTCAAAGAGGTGGGTTTCAAGGAGGGTCTTAAAGGAGAACGGTGAGGTGGAGAGGAAAAGGAGATTAGAGAGGGCATTTCAAAGCATGGGGCCTAGATGGCCAAAGGCACAACCGCTGATGGTAGGTGAAGGGAGGAGATGATGTACAAGAGGCTAAAATCAGAGTTTGGAGGGGCTGTTATAGTGCTGGAGGAAGTTACAGAGATAGGCCATAGAAGGATTTAAACACAAGGATGACAATTTTAAATTTGAGGTGTTGGGGGACCAGAAGCTAACGTAGTTCAGCGAGAACAGGAGTGACAGGTGAGCTGGACTTGGTGCAGGATAGAACACAGGCAGCAGACATTTGAATGAGCTGAATATGGAGGGTGGTGACTGGGAGGCCAACCAGAAGGACATTAGAATAGACAAGTTTAAAGGCAACAAAGGCATGGATGAAGGTATCAGTGATGGATGGGCTGAGGTAATGGTAGAGGTGGGATGATGTTGTAAAGGTGCAAGTAGGGGGCCTTTGTAATGGAGAGCATATGGGCTCAGAGGTTAAACTTTGCATTGGATAGGATGCCAACGATGTGAATAGTCAGCCTGAGACAGTCACCGGAGAGGTGGATTGAGTCGATTGCATGGCTATGGAGTTTGTGGCAGGGGCTAAAGATGATGGCTTCTGCCTTCTCAATGTTTAGCTGGAGAAAATTGCAGCTAATCCAAGGCCGAATGTCGGACAAGAGGTCTGACAGCACAGAGAAGTGGACAGGTCAAGAAGGGTGGTGGAGAAGTAGAGCTGGGCAAATGTGGAAGCTGACCCCATATCTGAGGATGATTTTGCCAAGAAACAGCATAGATGAGGAAAAGGAGGACAACGATTGATCCTTGGGGGACTCCCGGGGTGACAGTGTGGTGGTGGGAAGAGAGGTCATTAACAGAGATGCTTTAGCTACAATCAGATAGGTAAGAGTGGAACCAAGCGAGGGCAGTCCCACCAAAGTGGGCAACGGAGGAGAGTTGTTGGAGGAGAATGGTACTTGACCATGTAAAAGGCTGTGGAGAAATTGAGAATGAGGAAGGATGATGCACCACGGTCAGACTTTGGTTAAGCCTATTTTGGTGCTTTGGGAGGGGCAGAAACCTGATTGGGGGGTTTCAAACTGGGAGTTATGAGAGAGTTGGGTGCGGATTTAGGAAATAACAACACTCTTTGAAGAGGTAAGAGAGATTGGTGCTGCTGTGGTAGTTTGCAAGGAAAGAGGAATTGAGGGTGTTTTTATAGGAGGTGATTGATAAAGGTGATTTTGACTTGGTGGGCAAGCAGAAATGAGGAAGCAGCAGAGGTAGCTGAGTAGATGGTCTCTATCTTGGTGACAAAAAAAAATCTTAGATTTCAGTCTCATTGCCATGACATGGAAAAATGGCTGAACTGAGTGAACCAAACATCCTAGGGCTGCTGCTCAGATATACCCCTAACTTCTTTTGAAGTGGAAGTCAGTTTCTTTGAAGAAACCCCAGTCCTTTCTCATCAGGTTAGTAATTATAACATTGATTCTTTCTATCATCTGAATAGATGGGGATATCAATAGCAGTCCCATCATTGTCAAGATCAAGAGATATTTAGTAGGCCAGGCCTGAAGAAAAGTCTTTTGGGGAATTTCTGTCTAGGATGACACCCCTGGATAATTGAGGCAATCACAATGAGCTCTTCTCAAATTTGCCCACATTATTATTTCACAAACCAAAGCTACTAGCTCCGGACAATCTGGCCTGATCGGGTTTTATTTATAGGCAACTATGTAAACAGAGATGCATCGCCTCCCTTTGAATGAGCATCTATTCTCCTCAATCCAGAGACAATAGTAATTCATTTAGAACTCATAGTACATTGGCCTGGCTACAATTTCATGTAAATGAGATATAATACAAAAATATTTTATGTTATGGTGCAGGACAGAGCCCATGTCTATCAAACTGAAGTTACACACAGTGTGGTTCAGCCTGAGCAAGCAGCCAGAAAGGGGGATGGGTATGGAGGTTTTGGCAGGAGCCAAATAAGATGTCTTTGATCTTCCCAATGTTTATTTGGAGGAAGTTCCAGCTTATTCACGATTTCATGTCAGAGTTGTTCATGGAGTCAAGGATAGTGGTGGTGAGGATAATATTGCAGGTTGTAAATTAGGAACAGGAGGGGTCAAGGACAGAACCTTAGGGTACTTTTCAGATGATTGTCTGAGGGTGGGAAGCAAAGCTATTGATGGAGATGAGCTGATTTCATTTAAGCAGGTTAGAGTGGAATCATGCAGGGCAGTCCAGAGGAAGCAAGATGGTGCAGGAACGTAACACATCTAAAATGTGTCATCTTTCACATAGAATTAATTAATTTGAAGTGCATTGACTGTTTTTACATAAGCAGCTACTTTGCACACAACTGATTCTTCGTAGAGCAATGAAATGAATGAACAGGTGAACTGTTTGTGATGGAGCTAGTTATAGAATAAAATGAATACTCAGTATGTTATTAAATTAAATGTGTAAACACTACTTGAGGTAGAATTTCCGATTTGCGAAGTTCACATATGAACACTTGATGCACTTGTACCAGATTCCTGTATTCACTATTTTTATCCAAATGTTAACATACCAGGAAACACAACACGTTAGGTAAGGTGAACTTCAACGATCGAAAGCTCCAAGATGTGAACGCGATCCAAAACCATCAATCATATGCAAACTGAATTTGCATAAAATTGATGCCTAAGTTGTTTTAGAAACGTTTGAAGGGTTTACGGAATAAAATTAATTTCTAATGTTCTCAATTATTTTGTCCACGATACAAAGAAAAAAAAAACTTCGAGTCACAGGAATTTCCAGAGAATTATTAAAACTTTCCAAAGTCCATCTCCTCTCTTACCTGACGCTTCCGATTCTCTCTCTCTCTTTCTCACTCCCTCTCTGCCCTAGTAGCGATGGTTACTATTTGTAACCTAGCAACCGTTACCTCGGCAATAGGGACAGAAGTAACGTGTTAAAAAAAAGTAGCGAACAACATAATGAAAGAGCTTCCGGGCATGATCCGACCCACAGGGCACTTTCTGGAGCGACAGCTCGCTTTCTAACTCTACTCTGCGCTCCGTCCGAATCTATAATTCAATTAAAAAAGAAAACAACTTCATGAACGACCGTACCATTAACTGCAGAGGGATGCCTGTGTGTTGGGCTTGAAGGGTTATATTAGGTAATAACGCTGGACATTTAAGACTGCCCTTGCTATCATCTTTGTTTTGTTTGGTTTCATATTTTATAAATATACACGAGTATTAAAGTATTTATTTTGTTCTCCCCCTCCTCCCCCTTTTAAAGGCACTTTCTTCCAGATTATGTTGCTTGGATCTTTAACAGTCTGCGCTGGTACAGTGCCAGGTATGGCTTTAAACAAAATTAAACTTTGAAATAAAAGCGATTTTTTTTTGTGTGTGTGTGTAAGTAGACAATAGATAACTGAGATAAATTGCAAGATCTATAATTGAGTTGAGAAGAAAACTTGAGTTAAGAAGAAAATATGCCAGATATATCAGGAATAAAAATAGAATTAGCTGGGAAGATGTAACAGGCCCACCCGCATCTGAAAGATAAATAAAGATTTGCATTTATAGTGCTTCGTCGTATGTTGAAACGTCTCCTAGCACTTCTTACAAAGAATGGGGTGCGGTGACTGTTCTTATGTTGTTACATAGGCAGAAAAGACAGGTTAATTGGGGCAGAATTTTGTAAGAATTCAGTTTGCTCTTCACCTGCCTTTTCTCTTTTCAGATGTTAAAGGACCCATTGTATACTTGCAGCATTTTGTATTTTAAATCTAAAGGTAGTCTTTTTTGGAAAAAAATATATAAAGGATGCACATCAAGGACCAGTGCGCTTTTTCTTTGGAAAAATTAGATCACTGCATTTGGATTATAAGGTTGCCACTTTTTGTTGAGTCAAAAACCTGAAGGGAATTCATTAAAAAAAAGAAATACTGTGAACGGGGACAAAATGGGTCTGTTAGTGCACGTGCACATTGGAAATAGGACTGTATGCATATACACACAGCACTGTTTTTCCCAATGCAGCAACTGAAAACCAAAATTTGGTTGTCCAGTTATCAAAATGTCACGGTGACCAGCCTCAAAGCCGACTGACTAATTCAAACCTGATGGGCGGTCATCCCGGCAGATGAGTTATGACACAGTTGGTAAACTACCAGTCCCTGACAAGTATTCCAAGTACAGTGTACGTTAAGTGAGATTTGTTTTTATATTTATGCTATTAGATCTCCTGTGGTGCTGCTCATGGTGAGACAGAGCTTTCTAATTTTATAACAGTGGGGATGTGTATGTCACAAGGGCATAACATCAAGGCCATTGATTTATGGTCAAATTCTATTTTTATTAAATGGGTTCTGGAATTTTTTGGCAATTGAGTTCGACATCTCAGTACAGGATTCTGTGAAAACTACAAGTAAGTATCCTTTATATTTTATACCGGTCAATCTCCCATGGTGTCAGGTGAAGTGGCATTAGAGATAATTAGACCAGGATGCACAGACATAATTCCGTTCCCATTTAAAAATCATGCATTGCATCCTTATTTTTATCTTTCCATTATAAATTCTTGCCTATGTAAACTTGTAATGCTGTAATTACACATGCCTACCAATAATGGTGCTGCAGTGCCTGCACTCGAGAGAGAGAGACTGTAGTTACAATGTGACAAGTTCACACAGGTAGATTCCATTATAAATTTAAGAAGTAGGAATATATAATAAAAAAAATTGACAGGAAGTGAGCTCAAACATTACATTTTTAATATATTATAAAAATAGTCCTTTACCTAAATACTTAATTTTTATCCCTTACCATTTTTAAAGCTGAAAGTATATATGCAAAGTGCCAAGTGGAGGTAGATATCTGGAATGGGGAGATCTCTCTCTGTCTCTCTCTCTGCATCTCCGTATCTGTCTTTGTCTCTGTCTCTCTCTTGAATGCTTCTTGAATTCCTTATATATTCGGCTTAGTGCAACTAATATCTGTTCTGGACAGCTTTTTTTTCAAGAGAGTGGGGTAGATTTTCACCTTCTTGCCCGGGCGTAAAACTGACATTGCAGATTGGCCACCAGTTACAGAAACTAACTGATTTTCATTTCAATTGATCCCAGAGCTCTGCACTAGGAGTCCGAATTCATAAAAATCTATCCTTTTTAAGTATCATTACATGGGTTCAGGCCTGAAAATGAGAAAATTAATCAAAGGGTACATCGGTGAATTGTCAGGTGTATCAGCTTTATAGTTTTAACTTTTATCTTTACGTATGTTGAAAGTTATACGGAAAGTGTTTTTACTGAATTGCCCTGTAATCTATCTATCCTTCCATTTACATCGACACAAAAAGTTGTTTCTTGAAGTTGACTCTCAACTAACAGCATAAAACATGGTAATAAGGCACTCCCGATAGACGGTAGTAAAAGTAAATGGTTTGCATCTAACATGGGGCCATCATACCTCCATTGTATATCACTTAAAAAACCATGACTGCCTCAAATTTTCCAAGAAAAATCAAAAACACTGAACACTTACTTCACTGTCTCTTGCCACATCTCTTGATTAATGGAGATCGAGATTTGCAGGTAATCTCTCTTATTATTGCTGGCAGCAATTGTTGGTGCTCAGCATGTTCTGTGTCATTGATCATGACAGCACTGAGGGACTTTTTCCGCATCTCTTACTTTTTTTGAGTGTCAAGCTTGGCTCAATGGCAGCATTCTTTTTTTTTATTCGTTCATGGGATGTGGGCGTCGCTGGCAAAGCCAGCATTTATTGCCCATCCCTAATTGCCCTTGAGAAGGTGGTGGTGAGCCGCCTTCTTGAACTGCTGCAGTCCGTGTGGTGAAGGTTCTCCCACAGTGCTGTTAGGAAGGGAGTTCCAGGATTTTGACCCAGCGACGATGAAGGAACGGCGATATATTTCCAAGTGGGGATGGTGTGTGACTTGGAGGGGAATGTGCAGGTGGTGTTGTTCCCACGTGCCTACTGCTCTTGTCCTTCTAGGTGGTAGAGGTCGCAGGTTTGGGAGGTGCTGTCGAAGAAGCCTTGGCGAGTTGCTGCAGTGCATCCTGTGGATGGTACACACTGCAGCCACAGTGCACCGGTGGTGAAGGGAGTGAATGTTTGGGGTGGTGGATGGGGTGCCAATCAAGCGGGCTGCTTTGTCCTGGATGGTGTCAAGCTTCTTGAGTGTTGTTAGAGCTGCACTCATCCAGGCAAGTGGAGAGTATTCCATCACACTCCTGACTTGTGCCTTGGAGATGGTGGAAAGGCTTTGGGGAGTCAGGAGGTGAGTCACTCGGCGCAGAATACCCAGCCTCTGACCTGCTCTTGTAGCCACAGTATTTATATGGCTGGTCCAGTTAAGTTTCTGGTCAATGGTGACCCCCAGGATGGTGATGGTGGGGGATTCGGCGATGGTAATGCCGTTGAATGTCAAGGGGAGGTGGTTAGACCCTCTATTGTTGGAGATGGTCATTGCCTGGCACTTGTCTGGCGCAAATGTTACTTGCCACTTATGAGCCCAAGCCTGGATGTTGTCCAGGTCTTTTTTTTTTTTATTCGTTCATGGGATGTGGGCGTCGCTGACGAGGCCAGCATTTATTGCCCATCCCTAATTGCCCTCGAGAAGGTGGTGGTGAGCCGCCTTCTTGAACCACTGCAGTCCGTGTGGTGACGGTTCTCCCACAGTGCTGTTAGGAAGGGAGTTCCAGGATTTTGACCCAGCGACGATGAAGGAACGGCGATATATTTCCAAGTCGGGATGGTGTGTGACTTGGAGGGGAATGTGCAGGTGGTGTTGTTCCCATTCGCCTGCTGCTCTTGTCCTTCTAGGTGGTAGAGGTCGCGGGTTTGGGAGGTGCTGTCGAAGAAGCCTTGGCGAGTTGCTGCAGTGCATCCTGTGGATGATGCACACTGCAGCCACAGTGCGCCGGTGGTGAAGGGAGTGAATGTTTAGGGTGGTGGATGGGGTGCCAATCAAGCGGGCTGCTTTATCTTGGATGGTGTCGAGCTTCTTGAGTGTTGTTGGAGCTGCACTCATCCAGGCAAGTGGAGAGTATTCCATCACACTCCTGACTTGTGCCTTGTAGATGGTGGAAAGGCTTTGGGGAGTCAGGAGGTGAGTCACTCGCCGCAGAATACCCAGCCTCTGACCTGCTCTCGTAGCCACAGTATTTATATGGCTGGTCCAGTTCAGTTTCTGGTCAATGGTGACCCCCAGGATGTTGATGGTGGGGGATTCGGCGATGGTAATGCCATTGAATGTCAAGGGGAGGTAGTTAGACTCTCTCTTGTTGGAGATGGTCATTGCCTGGCACTTATCTGGCGCGAATGTTACTTGCCACTTATGAGCCCAAGCCTGGATGTTGTCCAGGTCTTGCTGCATGCGGGCTCGGACTGCTTCATTATCTGAGGGGTTGCGAATGGAACTGAACACTGTGCAGTCATCAGCGAACATCCCCATTTCTGACCTTATGATGGAGGGCCCGGACTGCTTCAGGGGTTGCGAATGGAACTGAACAACCATCAGTGAACATTCCCATTTCTGACTTTATGATGGAGGGAAGGTCATTGATGAAGCAGCTGAAGATGGTTGGGCCTAGGACACTGCCCTGAGGAACTCCTGCATCAATGTCCTGCGGCTGAGATGATTGGCCTCCAACAACCACTACCATCTTCCTTTGTGCTAAGTATGACTCCAGCCACTGGAGAGTTTTCCCCCTGATTCCCATTGACTTCAATTTTACTAGGGCTCCTTGGTGCCACACTTGGTCAAATGCTGCCTTGATGTCAGGGGCAGTCACTCTCACCTCACCTCTGGAATTCAGCTCTTTTGTCCATGTCTGGACCAGGGCTGTAATGAGGTCTGGAGCCGAGTGGTCCTGGCGGAACCCAAACTGAGCAGGTTATTGGTGAGTAAGTGCCGCTTGATAGCACTGTCGACGACACCTTCCATCACTTTGCTGATGATTGAGAGTAGACTGATGGGGCGGTAATTGGCCGGATTGGATTTGACCTGCTTTTTGTGGACAGGACATACCTGGGCAATTTTCCACATTGTCGGGTAGATGCCAGTGTTGTAGCTGTCCTAGAACAGCTTGGCTATAGGCGCAGCTAGTTCTGGAGCACAAGTCTTCAGCACTACAGCTGGGATGTTGTCGGGGCCCATAGCCTTTGCTGTATCCAGTGCACTCAGCCGTTTCTTGATATCACGTGGAGTGAATCGAATTGGCTGAAGACTGGCTTCTGTGATGGTGGGGATATCGGGAGGAGGCCGAGATAGATCATCCATTCGGCACTTCTGGCTGAAGATGGCTGCAAACACTTCAGCCTTGTCTTTTGCACTCACGTGCTGGACTCCGCCATCATTGAGGATGGGGATGTTTGCAGAGCCTCCTCCTCCCGTTAGTTGTTTCATTGTCCACCACCATTCACGACTGGATGTGGCAGGACTGCAGAGCTTTGATCTGATCCATTGGTTGTGGAATCGCTTAGCTCTGTCTATAGCATGTTGCTTCCGCTGTTTAGCATGCATGTAGTCCTGAGTTGTAGCTTCATCAGGTTGGCATCTCATTTTTAGGTACACCTGGTGCTGCTCCTGGCATGCTCTTCTACACTCCTCATTGAACCAGGGTTGATCCTCTGGCTTGTTGGTAATGGTAGAGTGAGGAATATTCTCACCTCTGAATGTGAAGGTTGTGGGTTCACAGTCCCATTCCAGTGACTTGAGCACATAATCTAGGCTACCACTTCACTGTAGTACTGAGGGAGTGCTGAATGCTCAGAGGTGCTGTCTTTTGGATGAGACATTAAACTAAGGTCCCATCTTCCCACTCAGGTGGATGTAAAAGATCCCATGGCACTATTCGAAGAAGAGCAGGGGAGTTCTCCCCGGTGTCCGGGCCAATATTTATCCCTCAACCAACATCACTAAAACAGATTATCTGGCCGTTATCTTGTTTTTTACAGGACTTTGCTGTGTATAAATTGGCTGCCATGCTTCCCTAAATTACAACAGTGATTACACTTCAAAAGTACTTCATTGGCTGTAAACGCTTTAGGACGTCCCGAGGTCATGAATGGTGTTAATATAAAGGCAAGTTCTTGCACTCTCTTTTTATTCCCTGATTCTCACACTCTTGCCCTTCACCCTTTTGCTGTCTTTCCCTATCTCTTATGAGAACATAGGAATAAGAAAAGAACATTCTGGCCATCTAACTTACCTTATCATTTACAGTTTTTTCAGAAAGGATCTGCACAAACTGATTACGTCTCCTTTTTGTCCTGGTGCAAAGCCCCTAGAGCTCTACTTAAAGTTGAATTAGAAATCTGGTTGTTTTAATTTTTGAATACTTCAACCAAATCCTCATTTATTGCACTAGGTGGCAGTCTGTTCCACAAGTGATCAACTGTGCATGAACAATATAAACCATTTTGATTTTATTGGCCCCAAAATTTTACAGGCTGCGATTCCGATGGTGTCCTCCAACACTGACCCCCACCAGATTTTATGGGATCAGTGGGAGGGCACCTCATTTGCATGGAGATGGTGGGTGCAAGTAGTGCCTGCGGAGTTTCTTTGGCATCATCCTGTCCCATGTGCCCGAAAACTGAGACGGCCACCCATGCATGGGAGTTGCCAAAGTTGCCCCCCAACATTGCCACCACTCCTATAAAATGTTGTGCCTTTCAGGGGTCCAGATCCCTTGTGACACCTGAACACCACTCGTTGAGCCCATAAGCACCCTTGTAGAGCCTGGTATGCGACATCTTTCTCAGCATACTTGCTGCCACTGATATGCCAGGTCCCCATCTGTTGAGACAGATTTTTTTTGTTCTTACAGTGCTGTCTTGGATGCAGCATTGAACCTTTCTGTTTTCCCAGAGTTCAGCTAAATTCCTGAAAACTCCATGCTTACAGGGTCACAGAGCCTTCAGCTTCTTGTCTAGCACACTCTGGAATACTGTCTCTCAACACCGCCTTCAAAAGCCTCAGCAAAATGTAGAGGTAATCACCCCTCTTCTCCTATCACCAGTCGGTGTCTGGTTTCACCTCTGTGAAGTGCTTTGGGATTTCTTATTAAAAGCTATATAAATGGTACGTTTTTGTTATTTGTTATTGGTACTCTTTATGGGTGTCCATACTATATACAATATTTTCATTAATTATACATTTACATGTCAATATAATTGTAGTTTTAACATTTTTTCCCATGCATTCCCTTGTTTTTTGCAGCACAGCCTTCCTGGTGGGAAGTGCTAGGCCACATACTTCTCTGTGACCATTCCCAGTGCTGCTCTGTAATAAGCATGTATGAGAAATTTAAAAAGAAATGCTTACGTCTACATAACACCTTAGGAAACAATTTAAATTATTTTCAAAGTATGGAGACTGTTGTTATTTAGGCAAACCCAAGGGTGTGTTTCTAGTGAAGTTAACTTTAATATATTTTTCTTTCACTTTTTTTCCCAATCACTCCTCCACCACTACTCCTCAACAGGCAAAATAACATGAAAAACAACAAGTATGCTTTTCACCAACCGAAGAATGCCTTGACTATTATATACAAGGTTGAGTTTCAGTAATATACCAGTGCAATTAGAGAAGGGAGTCCAAAAGCTTATTGAAAAATACCCTTATGGCATAAAATATCAAATCAATCTACAGTTATTCCAGTACCAGCTACATTAATCATACAGTTTCTTCAACGTGGCCATAGGTGATTCACAATAATCACATTGAGTCTTCTGGTTTCTGATAACCAGTTAATGAATCATTTCAGATGTGTCTCATTGTGAAGTGGTCGGGATGTTCCCACTGACCTTTCATTGGTCATGAAAGATTAATTTCTCCCAAGCATCTGTCATGAAGAACTTCACAAGTGAAAGAACAACTAAATAAAATCTACCCCTCAATATGAAATATGAAATGAATACCTGAGAATGTTAGAGATTGGATCTAATCAATGGGTTTAGATAGATTATATATAGAATAATATATATCTGGAAGTGTGTTACAGACTGGAATCTAACCAAATGGTTCAAAGAATTTACATATAGAATAATGGATCCCTGGGAATGAGTTATAGCCTAGAATCTAACAAAGGGCTCAGTAGGTTTTTTATACAAGAAATAGTGGATACCCAGGAGTGAGTTACAGTCTGAAATTATCAAATTGTTTATCTATTTATGTATAAGAATCTTACATCTAGTGCACATCTATCCATCACCCTCTAGAAATTACATTCCAGATGTTACACCTTGTTACTGATGACAAAAATCTTAAACAAGTGAAAGGAAACCAGTCACTTAATATGGGATGCTTCTAATCTGGACTTTAAAGTCAACAAGCATTTTCCAATCAGTAAAGTTCCCTCACCAACCAGCAATTATACTTTGCCCTGAACTCTGTTTAATAATAACAATTAGACTTTGTAGCCTGAAAGAGGCACAGCTCCATCTTGGCAATAGAGTGATACATTATGTGTTACAGGTCACAACATTCCTGTTTTTACAAAACAGCATATCATCCAACTCACAGGGAGCAACATCACAGGATATCCACTGGTACCATATTATAAAAACTTAGTGACTGCACGCATTTCCTGTCCACCTGTCCATCTCTCGCTTCCTGTATCACACTTTGGCATCATGTTCTGCCATCACACTTGTTGATTGGTTCAAATTTTTAAAAAAATTAGAAACAAAAAAGAACAAATCACAATTCTGTAAAAGAACTCACTCATATTCACTGTCTACTTAGTCAAGGTGCTGGAAGGCTACAGCTACCTATGCACCTGCATCTCAGGATGTTTCTAGTCCCACCATAATGCGTGCTGCCACTAAGATTTTAAAGAAAAGACAAAGTAAATCAGAAAATGGTGATTGAGGCACGTTTACGCTAAGAGACCTGCAGTTCTGCTGCCAAGATACTCTTGTATAGAATTTGAGACCTATCTGCAACAGAGGTCCACTTTTTGGGTTCTATGAGCTGCTGTCGATCTCCACTCACCTCTTAATGAAAAAAATTCCAGAAGCTTTATTACCAACAAATACAAAAAGGTGAGTCATACACAGTGGTCACAGGTTTCCATTTGAACGTGGCTATCGCAGGACCATTCATTTTTTCTTCTTGCCAATTCTTTCTGCCAATAATCTTCATGTTTTGAAGGCATTTATTCCTTGCTTGGTTATGGTTCCAAATGTGCCAGTTGCATCTTCATTACAGATCATAATTCATGTGTAAGCTGAGTGAGTTTTGGCAGGCTATTTGAATACCCTATCCTCAGCGACATTCAATCAAGCACACTGCTGGATAGTGATCAGGAATGAGAATCCTGACCGATTTTCCCTTCCTTAATCCAGGAACATTGAGACCAATTACTGCCACCCGGTTGAGATCAGCTAACTCAGTGGAGACTGTGCATTAAACCTGCAACCTTCCTGGTCTGTATGGCTCAACTACTCAGTGGATAAACTCATTGAGACTTTTGCAGAGTATGGGACTGCATGGACAAAGCAAGATGGTTTCTCTTCACAAGACCGTCACGAAGATTCTAATTCCTGCAAGCGTTCAAAAGGGAGCTGGATGAATTCTTGTGAATGGAAGACATCTCCAGCTATAGAGGGTAGGTGGATTGATAGGGTTGCGTTATCCCCTGGAGCTTGCTTGATTGCCTGCAAGGGCCAGAGAGGAATTTACCAGAGTTTTTACATCTTCCAAGATATTGTATTGCTATGGCGGGTGTTTGTGGGGTGGAGAAGGACTGGCTAGATTGTGGACAGAACAGACTCAATGGACTGGCTGGTCTTTACCTATCCTTTTTCGTATGTTGTATATATATTCATATGTTCCTCAACGAATCTGATACATATACTAATGTTCTGTGTGCCTCACACACATGAGCAGCTTGTGCTTTAATCACTTTTAGTTCTGTAAATGCCCTTTTTCCAGTTGCGATGCATTCTCACTGTTGCTCCAAACCTGAGTTCTTCTGTTTCTCTATCTACCTTCTTCTTTTGTAAACAATTTTACAACACCAAGTTATAGTCCAGCAATTTTATTTTAAATTCACAAGCTTTCGGAGATTTTCTCCTTCCTCAGGCAAATACAAGAACGATGTGGAAAATCGTTCACCTGAGGAAGGAGGTAGCCTCCGAAAGCTTGTGAATTTAAAATAAAATTGCTGGACTATAACTTGGTGTTGTAAAATTGTTTACAATTACTTCTTTCAAAAGCCTCTTAAAAACCAATTTATTTGACCTTTCCTTTGTTTCACCCCTCAATTCTTTTTTTCCCTATCAGCTGTTTGTGTCCTCCTTTCCCCCTTATCAAGTGCTCTGAGTTCTTCTAAATGATGAACACTACACAAATGCAAGGTATAGCACTTGTTTAATTTCATGTTGTAGTGTGTGGTTAAACAACAGCTATGGAGCATTCAGTTAATTTCAGTGGCAGCTGTGATAGTCAGTATGTCCAGTCTATTTAAATAACAGCTGTGCTGGTTTCCAACGTAACCTGCTTGACTGCTTTAAGTCCCTCCCACCTGTAGAGCTGGTTGCCAATGTGCGTTTAGCCTCTACCTGCAGAACAGGGTGTTAACACTGCTCTGTGTAGTCACTTAGCTGAAAAATAGAGCACTGAACAGAGGCAGCCGGCAAGCAAGCGATGTGGTGATACTGGTTATTCCAGCAATAAAAGAATCTGGAACTAGAGAAACAGAGTGGCACAGATAAAGCTGGTTGCATTGATATTGCAGGACTGATTATCTACAAGAACAAAGTTCAGCTGACGGGGAGGTGGGAGGAAAGAAGTACTGACTCTTCACCTTAAGGCAAAAGTACAAGCGGGTTTAATGGCAGAAAAGTTTGAGTGAACCTAGGAAGGAGCTTACAGTGGCTGGTTTATTGGTAAGTAAGTTGACAGTTTTTCTGCTTCATATCACGTATTATATGAATCTTTAGATGACTGTGAACGGACATTAAGTTATGAACTATCATTGTTCCTAACCTTGTTAAGGAAATTCATGTAAGTTCTTACCAAATCTGGTTCTATGGTGATAGGAGTTCCTTGAAATAGCTCCTCATCCCATATCATTAATCGTAAGATTAATTTTTTTTTGGTGGATTTACTGATTCAATTATTTGGATGTGGACTGCTTTACTTTTTTAATTGTGGATATTGTCTCTGTGATATATAACTGTGTTGACCTGCATTGTATTGTCTGAAGGGGGCACCTGTTAGTGCACATTACGAAGTGAGTCTCCCTTTGGCTTGTGTGTGAGTAGGAATAAATAAAATGGTGCTTGGCATTTTCTACGAGTACAGAGTGTGCTGATAGTGGAGGATGTTTAGAGCATAGAAAACCGTTGCTCAGGCCACCAATTACTTGTGATGCTGTCCTCAATACGAACATCTGGATAAGGGCAGGGGGGATGTTTGCTTTGGGGAGGGTGGTGATGTTGCAGGGGGAGGGGGAGGGGATGGGGAAGGAGGTACCATTAAAAGAGGCTTCTTTGAAGTTGTACTGTAAATTACTGATGTGTCTATCCATGGTGATTAGACAGCTCTTAATCCACTTGAGTTGCAAATTTGATATATTACCCTGTCCAGTGCCATTTAGAATGACCTGTGTAGATGAGTTACGTCATGTATCCAGTGAGTGTCAGAATTTGAAATCAGGTGAAGTTTGAAATTAGGTTAAGCTGTCTTTTAAAATCTGTTCTATTGTGTTTTTTAAATTATTATTTCTCAATTGGAAACCAGCGTAACTGAGTTTAGAAGGTACATTATGTTATAAGGAATTTGAGTTGCAGGCCTAGATTCGGATTTCCGTAATGTGTTGCTCTTTGAGTTGAATTATTAACCCTTTGGGCTGCTGTGGTAATGCACAGGCTCACATATCCTTTTTACTTTACAGGGTTGCCAATGACAACAGAAGTACTTTTGGAGGCAACCCTATAAAGTATTGGCCTGGTGCCAGTGCCTTTGAAAATACTCAAAGCCTTGTTGGGTGCCAACAGCAACAAAGCTAAATGGCTGGCACCGGCAGTATTTACGCTAATCCGCCATCTTAGATCTGGCCAAATTTCCTTATGAAAGAAAGCCATACACTTCCACCATTACTGACCTTAGCAGTCCTTCTCCTGACATTGAGGATGGTCTCACAGTATAAATGGCATGATTTTGCAGCAAGTGAACTAAGCTATATTACAGTCATAGACCTGGACAACATCCAGGTTTGGGCTCATAAGTGGCAAGTAACATTTGCGCCAGACAAGTGCCAGGCAATGACCATCTCCAACAAGAGAGAGTCTAACCACCTCCCCTTGACATTCAACGGCATTACCATTGCCAAATCCCCCACCATCAACATCCTGGGAGGTCACCATTGACCAGAAACTTAACTGGACCAGCCACATAAATACTGTGGCTACAAGAGCAGGTTAAAGGCTGGGTATTCTGTGGCGAGTGACTCACCTCCTGACTCCCCAAAGCATTTCCACCATCTACAAGGCACAAGTCAGGAGTGTGATGGAATACTCTCCACTTGCCTGGATGAGTGCAGCTCCAACAACACTCAAGAAGCTCGACACCATCCAAGACAAAGCAGCCCGCTTGATTGGCACCCCATCCATCACCCTAAACATTCACTCCCTTCACCACCGGCGCAACGTGGCTGCAGTGTGTACCATCCACAGGATGCACTGTAGCAATTCACCAAGGCTTCTTTGACAGCACCTCCCAAACCTGCGACCTCTACCACCTAGAAGGACAAGGGCAGCAGGCACATGGGAACAACACCACCTGCACGTTCCCCTCCAAGTCACACACCATCCCGACTTGGAAATATATCGCCATTCCTTCATCGTCGCTGGGCCAAAATCCTGGAACTCTCTTCCTAACAGCACTGTGGAAGAACCTTCACCACACAGACTGCAGCGGTTCAAGAAGGCGGCTCACCACCACCTCCTCAAGGACAATTAAGGATGGACAATAAATGCTGGTTTCGCCAGCGACGCCCACACCCTATAAACGAATAAAAAAAGTCATCTCCTTTGGAAAGGGTCCTATAATATAAATGGAGTATTAATATGCCACTGAATTCTCGTTACTCTTACCTTCAAATATTCCCTTTTACTTGTCCCTCTTATTTATTAATTATTTTACAATTTTGCTAAGATTCATGACAAACCGCCCCTGGTTAATGTGGAGCTTATTCATAGAATGCTCGACAGGTGTGAAATTTTAGTGCTTTGTGCAAATAGGATATATGTAGAAACAGAGATGTGGGTTAATGTCTTCATAGCACCAGTATATTCAAACTCAGAAGTTATTTTTCTGCCCCTCCCCCTACCCTGGAGTTCCAGCTCTCCATTCTCAAGAACACTGGCCATAGTGCTGGCGGTAGCACCGGGAAACTCAGGGGCAGCTCCAGGGGCAGTCAAACAAAGTTTGGATGCGGCCTATCTGAAATTCTTTGGTCTTTCCAGGGACCTTTTCAGGCCCTCCAGTTTGTAGGGGTTCAGGGGAAATTACAACGCGATTTTTCTGGGCACCCCTGTGCCAGGGCACCAAGCTAACATTCCAGATCCAAAATGATACAGGAAGCTGGGAACGTCCTTGCTGCATTATTTAAATGTTCCAATAGGCTTGAGCTTACTGCAGGCACAGGCTAAGCTCCCCCAGAAAAACCTCAAAATCCTAGGGTTGTGCCAGAAGTGTTGAGACTTGGTGATCCGAGTCTCTCCTTTTTTTCCTGACTTTTCTACCTGGATCCCTAATGTCAAAGCCAGGAAAATTAGCCCTATACTGTTAGTGAAAAAATGCAATACAAACTTTTCTAAACAGTATAAATTTGGCAATCACCCAGAGAAAAATCTGAGTATTAGAGATGGCGCAGGAGGGAGGGCTTTAGATTCCTGGGGTATTGGGACCGGTTCTGGGGGAGGTGGGACCTGTACAAGCCAGACGGGTTGCACCTCAACAGGGCTGGGACCAATATCCTTGTGGGGAGGTTTGCTAGTGCTGTTGGGGAAGGTTTAAACTAACTTGGCAGGGGGATGGGAACCTGAGAAGAGATTCAGAAGGGAGAGTAACAAAGCTGGAAGTGGAAGGCAAAAAGGTTGTAAGTGAAATTGGAAGACAGCAGAAACAAAGGCCAATAGCAAATAAGGTCAAAATAGGAAAAAATGTTAAAAAGGCAAAATTAAAGGCACTTTATCTGAATGCACGCAGCATTCGCAACATGATAGATGAATTGACGGTACAAATAGAAGTAAATGGGTATGATCTAATTGCCATTACAGAGACGTGGCTGCAGGGTGACCAAGGCTGGGAACTGAATATTCAAGGATATTCGACATTTAGGAAGGACAGGTAAAAAGGAAAAGGAGGTGGGGTAGCGCTGTTAATAAAGGATGAGATCAGTTCAATAGTGAGAAAGGATCCTGGCTCAGAAGATCAAGATGTAGAATCAATTTGGGTGGAACTAAGAAACAGCAAGAGACAGAAAACATTGGTGGGTGTTGTTTATAGGCCACTAAACAGTAGTGGTAATGTAGGGCATGGTATAAAGCAGAAAATTAGAAGTGCATGTAACAAGGATAATACAGTAATCGGGGGGACTTTAATCTACATATAGATTGGGCGAACCAAATTAGCACTAATACTGTGGAGGACGAATTCCTGGAATGTACATGAGATGGTTTTCTAGATCAGTATGTTGAGGAACCAACAAGGGAACAGGCTATTTTAGAACTAGTATTGTGCAATGAGAAAGGGTTAATTAATAATCTTGTTGTAAAGGAGCCCTTAGGGAAGAGTGACCATAATATGATAGAATTCTTCATTAAGTTTGAAAGTGATGTAATTCAATCCGAAACTAGGGTCTTAAATCTAAACAAAGGAAACTACGAAGGTATGAGGCACAAGTTGGCTGTGGTTGATTGGGGAACTACATTAAAAGGTATGACGGTCGACAGGCAGTGGCTAGCATTTAAAGAATTAATACATAATTTGCAACAAATATATATTCCTTTAAGGCACAAAAACCCAACAGGAAAAGTTGTCCAACCATGGCTAACAAGGGAAATTAAAGATAATATTAAATCAAAGAAAGAGGCATTTAAAGTTGCCAGAAAAAGCAGTAAGTCTGAGGATTGGGAGCATTTTAGAATTCAGCAAAGGAGGACCAAGAAATTTACAAAGAAAGGGAAAATAGAATATGAGAGTAAACTAGCAAGAAACATAAAAACGGACTGATAAAGATTCTATGGGTATGTAAAAAGGAAAAGACTGGCGAAGGCAAATATGGGTCCCTTACAGACAGAGACAGGAGAATTTATAATGGGGAATAAGGAAACAGCAGAGAAATTAAACAGATATTTTGGGGGTGGTTTTAGGAGGCAAGTGTAGGGGCGGGGGGGGCTCCGAAAATCGCTCCAACCCGCCGACTTCCGAGTTTCCCAAGGATCCACCTGTGTGCGTGCAGGCAACCCGAAAATAGAAGTCCCACATGACAGTTAAAAAGCCAAATGTACCTCATTGAGGTACTTAAGGCACTCTGTGACAGAGTAAGTAATTGTAATGATTTTTAACTTACCTGGGCGACTTGCCCACCGCTTCTGATTCACACCTGGAAGGGCTGGGTCAGGGAACAAGAAACTAAATAAATTAAATAAAAAACCATAGACGGGGATAGATGGAAGTGCAAACCCTAAATGAACCTACCTTTGCACTCTGCTCCGTTGTCCGATGTCTCCCGCTCCGATGTCCCCCTCTTCCCCTCTCCCCCACCGACCTTCCCCTCTCCCCCACCGACTTTCCCCCCCTCACTGTCTTCCAGTCCAGCGCCAGGTCTTCCACCGCCCCCCACCCCCCCCCCCCCACCGGTCTTCCAGTCCAGTGCCAGATGACATCTCGCTCTCTCTCTTTCTCGCCCACCCACTTGCATTGCAGCTCCTGACAGCAGCCAGCCTGTCAATGCCGGGTGTGAAACCCGGAGAGGACGTTAATCATCAGCAATCAACATGCGAACACGTCGGAAACGGTAAGTTTTGTTCATGCGGGGTTGCCACGCGCACCTTCACCCCCTCCCCGCGCCCCCCTCCCCTCCACAGCCAACCCACCACCATTGCAAAATTGAGCCCTTTGTGTCTGTCTTCACGGAAGAAGACACAAAAAACCTCCCAGAAATATTAGAGAACCAAGGGTCATGCGAGAATGAGGAACTGAAGGAAATTAATATTAGTAAAAAAATAGTACTAGAGAAATTAATGGGACTGAAAGTTGATAAATCCCAAGGATCTGATGATCTGCATCCCAGGGTTTTGAAAGAGGTCGCGAGAGATAGTGGATGCATTGGTTGTCATCTTCCAAAATTCTATAGATTCTGGAATGGTTCCTGCAGATTGGAGGGTAGCAAATGTAACCCCACTATTTAAGAAAGGAGGTAGAGAGAAAACAGGCAACTACAGACCTGTTAGCCTGACATCAGTAGTAGGGAAAATGCTAGAATCTATTATAAACGATGTGATAACTGGATACTTAGAAAATAATAATAGGATTTGGCAGAGTCAATGTTGATTTATGAAAGGGAAATCATGTTTGACAAACCTATTGGAGATCTTTGAGGATGTAACTAGTAGAATAGATAAGGGGGAACCAGTGGATTTGATAAATTTGGATTTTCAGAAGGCTTTTGATAAGGTCCCACTCGGGAGGTCGGTGAACAAAATTAGAGCACATGGAATTGGGGGTAATATATTGGCATGGATTGAGAATTGGTCAACAGACAGAAAACAGAGAGTAGGAATAAACGGGTCTTTTTCAGGTTGGCAGACTGTGACTAATGGGGTACCGCAGGGATCGGTGCTTGGGCCCCAGGAATTCACAATCTAGATTAATGATTAGGATGAGGGGACCAAATGTAATATTTCCAAGTTTGCTGATGACACAAAACTAGATGGGAATGTGAGTTGTGAGGAGGATGCAAAGAGGCTTCAAGGGGATATAGACAGGCTAAGTGAGTGGGCAGAAACATGGCAGATGGAATATAATGTGGAAAAATGTGAAGTTATCCACTTTGGTTGGAAAAACAGAAATGCAGAGTATTTTTTTAAATGGTGAGAGATTGGGAAATGTTGATCTTCAAAGGGACCTGGATGTCCTTGTATATGAGTCACTGAAAGCTAACCTGCAGGTGCAGCAAGCAATTAGGAAGGCAAATGGTATGTTGGCCTTTATTACAAGAGGATTTGAGTACAGGAGCAAGGACATCTTACTGCAATTATATAGGGCCTTAGTGAGACCGCACCCTGGAGTATTGTGTGCATTTTTGGTCTCCTTACCTAAGAAAGGATATACTTGCCATAGAGGGAGTGCAATGAAGGTTCACCAAACTGATTCCTGGGATGGCGGGATTGTCGTATGAGGAGAGATTGAGTAGACTAGGCCTGTATTCTCTAGAGTTTAGAAGAATGAGAGGTGATCTCATTAAGAATTTTGTATGTTTCAAAGAGCTCGACAGGGCATTTTTTTTTATTCGTTCATGGGATGTGGGCATCGCTGGCAAGGCCAGCATTTATTGCCCATCCCTAATGGGCAATAAATGGTAGATGCAAGAAGGATGTTTCCCCTGGCTGGGGGAATCTAGAACCAGGGGTTATGTCTCAGAATAAATGATAGGCCAGTTAGGACTGAGCTGAGGAGAAATGTCTTCACTCATAGGGTGGTGAATCTTTGGAATTCTCTACCCCAGAGGGCTGTGGAGGCTCAGTCATTGAGTACATTCAAAACAGAGATCGATAGATTTCTAGATATTAAAGACATCAAGGGATATAGGAATGGTGCAGGAAAATGGCGTTGAGGTAGATGATCAGCAATGATCTTATTGAATGGCGGAGCAGGCTCGAGGCCTACTCCTGCTCTTATTTCTTGTGTTCTTATAAAAGGATTCCCTGGCTTAGTAGGCAACCATTTTGAGTTGCAAAAGAAGCGAAACTATTGGCAAGTCCAAAACCAGATATGGGCAAAATTAGGACTGGGCAAGGATGTGATTGTGGATGGAGTTGAGGTTTGCTTCGTCAATCGGGAAAATAACTGAAGTCTCCAGCATTAAGTGGGGAAGAAACTGACCTTTATTAAAAGGCAACATTTTTTTTTGTCCAGTTTACAAGTTACATCACTCAAAAACCCAAATGTCTGTTGAAACTAGACAGATGGCAGCCATAATCCAATTGGGAAAAGCCTACAGTGCATGTGAGCTGTGTCTTACCTTTACATCCATTGGCAGCGTGTAAACATGGCAAAGTAGAAAGATATTCTGTTTTGCATCACTATCAACTCACAATGAACACAGACTCCTGTACAGAGGAAAGTTTGAGTTAGCAACTAGATGATCAGATGAATTAGTGCTCCGCCATCTGAACAATTCTTCTGTTAAGCGTCTCTATCTCTTATTGTTTCCTCATATGGGGTTCTTGGCACAAATCCTCACTGCCACTGGTTTGAGCAAGGTTTTGGAACCAGAAGCAGGGAAGAAACTAAAACATATGGTTGAAAGTGTGAAAGAAAGAAATACTTGTATTTATCCAGCATCTTGCCACTCTTGGAATGTAATGGCAGTGTGTAGGAAAATACAGCAGCTATTCTGTACCAGCACCATCCCACAAACTGCAATCTGTTTTTCATGATATTGACTGAGGGAGGAATGCTGGCCAGGGCACCAAGAAAACTCCAAGTGAAATAGAATTTGATTTCAGCATTTACCTGAAGAGGCCTCAGTTTAACCTCCCATTGGAAAGGATGGTATCTTTAACTCCCTCACTGTGGCATTGGAGTATCAGCCTGGACTGAAGTCTTTGAATGGGACTCAAACCCACAACTTCTGACCCAGAGGCAAGAGTGCTACCAACTAAAATAAGCTGACACACAACAGCATGGTAGCACTTCAGCAGGTTGTGTCTGGCTGTCCTGGGACTGCAGCCCATTCTTAAAAACTCTTCAATGCAACACTACCGCTCATCAAATTGTATTTATGCACACAAGATTTCTCATTCAGAAAAACAAAAACAAAATTACTGGGGAGGCTGAAAATCTGAAAGAAACACAGAAAATGCTAGAAACACTCAGCAGGTCAGGCAGCATCTGTGAAGATGAAGACAGAGTTAACATTTCAGATCAATGACCCAGTTCTGATGAAAGGTCATCTACCTGAAACATTAACTCTGTTTCTCTCTCCGCAGATGCTGCCTGGCCTGTTGGATGTTTCCAGCAGTTTCTGTTTTTATTTCTCATACAGTGTTGTGCAATTTACTGTTTGCATATCCTGCAGTGCTTCACTCAATATTTGACTTTGTTGTACATGTCATTATTGAAGTGATGAACATTGTTGATTTTAGCAACCTTGGTCTGGAATTTACAATGTACTGGCTAAAATGTAGACACGTAAAATGAAATAATTTCACCTTATTTATTGCCTGCTGATTTCACGGGAGAGGGTAAAAGGAAGTGACATCAGATGCCAATACGACAAGTGAATTTTCTGTGGTGACTTTGGTTGCTGATGTTACGTTGTGGAACTATTGTTTGAGTACTGTCTCCACAGTGAGTGCTTTTACACTACTGCAGAGTCGGTTAATTCTTAACACATGGGTCTCATATAGCCAACAGCATTTCAGAATATAGGTGTACTGATCACCATTCACAGAATCATACAGCACAGAAGGAAGCCATTCAGCCAGACGTGCCTTCTCTTGGAAAGAGCTGCCCAATTCAGTCCCACACCTCAGCTTTCTCCTCATAATCCTGCAAATCAGTCCTGTTCATGTACATGTCTAATTGCTTTTTGAAAGTCCCTATGGAATCTGATTCCACCACCCTTTCAGGTAGTGCATTCCAGATCTTAACCCTCTGTGTGAAAAAAATGCTCCTCATTTCCCCTCTAGTTCTTTTGCCAATTATTTTAAACCTATGACCTCTAGTTACTGACCCACTTGCCAGAAGAAAGAGTTTCTCCCTACTTGCTCCATCATAACCCCTCAATTTTTGAATACCTTTATTAGGTTTCCCCTTAACCGTCTCTGCTCTAAGGAGAACAATCCCAGCTTCTCCAATCTCTCCCCATAACTGAAGCCCCTCATCCTTGGTATCATCCTGGTAAACCTCCTCTGTATCCTCTCCAAGGCCTTCATATCATTCCTGAAGTGTGGTGCCCAGAACTGTGCACAATACTCCAGCTGAGACCTAACCAGTGATTTGTAAAGGTCTAGCAGGACTTCCTTGTTTTTGTATTCAATTCCTCTATTTACAAAGCCAAGTATCCCATACGCTTTCTTAACTACCTCATCAACTTGCCCTGCCACCTTCAAAGATTTGTGAATATGCAGCCCAAGGTCCCTCTGCTCTTGCACCCCCTCAAAATAGTACCATTTAGATTATTATGCCTCTCCACGTTGTTCCTCCCAAAGTGCATCGCTTCACAGATCCACATTAAATTGCATCTGCCAAGCATTTGCCCATTTCACCAGTCTGCCTATGCCTCACTGAAGTCTGCTACTATCCTCCTCACTATTTACTACGTTGCCAAGTTTTGTATCATTCGCAAACTTCGAAGTTGTACTCCCTATACCCAAATCCAGGTCATTTATATATAACAAGAAAAGCAATGGTCCTAACACCGATCCATGGGGGACCTCACTGCGTACTTCTCTCCAGTCAGAAAAACATCCGTTCGACACTACTCTCTGCCTCCAATCCCTTAACCAATTACGTACCCAAGTTACCACCGTCCCTTTAATATCATGTGCTTCTATTTTCCGAGTATGTCTGTTATGTGGTACTTTATCAAATGCCTTTTGAATGTCCATATATACAACATCTACTGCACTTCATCAACCCTCTCTGTTACTTCAAAGAACTCAATGAGGTTAGTCAGACACTATTTGCCTTTAACAAATCCGTGTTGGCTGTCCCCAATTAACCCATGCTTCTCCAAGCGAGTTAATTTTGTCCTTGACAATGATCTCTAGTAGTTTTCCCACCACTTGCAATAGACTGATTGGCCTGTAGTAACCTGGTTTCTGCCTCCTTTTTTGAACAGGGGTATAACATTTCCAGACCTCCGGCATCAGTCCCATATCCAAGGAGGATTGAAAGATTCAATCGATGGCAGCAAAGGCTCACTTTTTTCTGGGTTTCCACACTGCAATGCTCTTGTGGCATCTTCCACCCTCCATAAACTTGAGCTCATCCAAAACTCTGTTGCCTGTATCCTAACTCGCACCAAGTCCTGTTCATCCATCACACCTGTGTACGCAGACCTACGTTAGCTCCTGGTCCGGCAGTGCCTCAATTTTAAAATTCCCATCCTTGTTTTCAAATCCCTCCATGGCCTCACCCCTCCCTATCTCTGTAACCTCCTCCAGTCCTACAACCCTCCGAGATCTCTGCGCTCCTCCAATTCTGGCTTCTTGCTTTTAATCGTTCCACCACTGGCGGCCGTGCCTTCAGCTTCTTAGGCCCTAAGCTGTGGAATTCCCTCCCTAAACCTCTCTGCCTCTCTCCTCCTTTAAGATACTCCTTAGAACCTATCTCTGACCAAGCTTTTGGTCACCTGTCTTAATATTTCCTTTTGTGGCTTGGCATCAAATTTTGTTTGATAACGCTCCTGAAGCACCTTGGGATGTCTTACTATGTTAAAAGACATTATCTAAATACAAATATAAATTGTTGCTGTTGTTGGTATTCTGGCCTCAGTCAATGGTCTTCGAAACACACTAGACCAGTTGGATGTGTCAACATGTTTGCAATAGAACTAATATGAAACAAGTACACTGGGCTGGCTCATGCCTATTTGAGTCTGTACTATTATTTTTTTAAAAATTGGAGGACATTTTTTAAATGCAGATAAAGAATATACTGGGGGAGGGGGTGCCAAATTTGGGGCAGAATGTGTATTTCGGCTCTTTCTGGACTACAATACTCTTGCCTCTATATCCTAACCCTATGTAAATGAGAGAAATGTCATTTAACGGTATTGCCTCAGTTAGGCCAGGAACACCCATAAGCTCCTGCGATCCAGGGTCATTGAGGTAGGAGGGTGGGTTTTAAAAACAGAAGTCCAGTTTCACAGAGTGATTGATTGCATTACCAAAACTGTTTTTTTTAAAAAAAAAGGACATTTCTGTAAATTCATAGCTGTTACCTGAGCCCTGCAAGCCTGCAAATGCTGTGGAGAGATGCCACAGCAAAACTCCTCCCCGCTCACTCGAGGATTGCTCCAGTTGGGCTGGAAATGGCACAAGCCCCTGCTCAGGACATTCACGTTGGCCTGACCCTGAAATTTCAGATGGACTCGAGGACAAGGTCAGTGGCAGGGGTGGTGGGGGTGGGGGTGGTGCAGAGCTTTTCCTGTCCCAAACGCCCTCCCTGCTCTTTCCCCCTCCCCCCTCACCCAGGACTCCCCAGGAATTTTCAGGCAAAAATATTTTAAAGTATCAAACTGTGTTTAATTTAAGAGTGGCAAACATTAAAATGAATGATATTTTTACATCAAAATGCATGAGTCTCATTATCCACTTTTGCTGACGGGTCTAGGGGCAATGCCAATGAAATGGAAACCCAAGACCTCTGTGTGCTGTTGTTCCCCATTTATTTTACCTGGTGTTGCAGCTCCCATTGGAACCCAACGATCCGAGGTTAAATGTATGGGAATCCAGCTCCGCATTTTTACTTTTAAACTGAGATCCTGAAGCTGGCTCATAACATCCGTGTGAGTCTTCACTGCTGTTGGAACAACAGATCATTTATCTTTACAAATTCAGCTGATGGCAGAAGAATTGGGCGCTTGTATTCAGCTGCACTCGAACAGAAAAGCACCTATTGTGATAGCTTACCACATTGGTTATTAACAGCAGTCAATATTTGTACAGGAATGAAGAACTCAGTTGAAATTTTGTGGGACATGAATACAGTTCAATGTATTAGATTGATATTCTTGTTGCTATAGTATCCAAACCCCATGTAAACAATAGTGGATAGCAGGGAGTGGTTACAAGGCTGAGCAGATAATTGAGCTCAAATGTTATCATAAATGATGAGGAAAGAATCTTGTGCAGTTCAAAACTCCCTGATAATATCCCAGATTGCTAATTCTCTCCATTTGTACTTGGGAAGTGTCCTGGGTATTGTGCTTATGACATTCAGGTGCTTTTACATTAGAGAGCTACAGCTGATGACAGATGGTTCCCTTGCTGTCAGCTACACTCAAATGTAAATGATCCTGCCTGCAGACCACTGATGCCATCATACACCTATGAAGGTGTAAGTTTAGGAATCTTCCATTGGATTAAGGCCTCTTGTTACAATAAGAGTGTTGTTAAGTCCATCCCATGCATCTGCACTCCAACAGTCAGGTCCCAGTATTTTGCATTAGAGCTCAACAGTCCAACAAAGACTGGCACCCGATGAAGAGTGTAAATGGGATACAGCAACGCATGGAATCGTGGGCCCGTTCCACAAACAAACCAAATTAAAATATAAAGCGCCTTTAGTTTTACTGTTTTTTAATCATACTGTTGTGTCAGTAAGTTATTTCTAAGGGTCAAGTCTGTTAATGCTTTTAGGGTTTTTTTTTAAAAAGCTCTAGATGTTTTGGATTTTGTGTCAATCTAGGTGAGCCCTAGCCTTGTATGTTCCAGCGAGCATATTTTCATTTGCCCAGATATCTCGGTGAATTCATGTGCCCAGGAAACAAACAATCATCTTCAGTTTATTTGTTACTGGTTGTATCTCATGATATCATGTGACATGCCTTGCCTTCAGAAGATAGCAGAGGACAATTGGAGCTTTCAAGACTGAGATCTATAGATCTTTGTTAGGTAAGGGATATGGAGCAAAGGCAGGAGAATGGAGTTGAGGTGCAGATCAGCCATGATCTAATTGAATGGACCACTTCTGGTCCTAGAATAACTAGATGTTGGCTTTAAATATATTAAAACACTAAAAGGAGCAAATAGTAGCAGTAATACAACTTATATTTTTACATTGTTATTAAGCTTAGCTAGTTCCTTGTGTAATAGAGAATAATAAATTGCTCACAATTTTGCTGTGTTAAACTACAATATAAATAATGGCCTGAAATGCCGATGGTTTGGCAGGGCGTAAACGCAGCAAATGTATTTCCGTTGGGGGGGGGGGGGCGGGAGAGAGGAGTGTCAAGTGCTTTTCTGTTTCAGGCTATTCTAAGGAATTTAGGGCAGTATCTGTTGGTTTTAAGCTTCATTTATGTTCTGCCATGAGCAAGGGAGGGCATAAGATGCATCTGCCCTAGGTAAGGTGCGGTCATGAAATTATACGTTTACCCCAGGATTATGTTATGAGTACTAAATGCTGACATTTCCATCCGAGGATCCACCCATCTAATTTATGTCACTATAAAACAGGGGTAGCTTAGACCAGCAGCTGAGGAAGACTGTTGTTGGCACCTTAAAGGTGAATTGTTGTTTTTCATCATGCTGTTAGAGACTTATAACTTTACTTTGGATTTTTTTTTTGTGAAATGTTTTTTGTGAAATGTTTTTTGCTCCAGCTTCATTTGAAATTCTTCCTTGAGAAAGTTTCTTGTGTGAGAAATTTCCCTAAAATGTAGTGTTAAACTGCAGTACGGGTTTCCCAATAGGGATTCCGTAGATATACGTGTTGGAGGAGGAACAGCAAAGAACCCAAGTGGCCAAACTAATGAGGCAGCACTGTAGAAAATCCAAACCCTCCCACAGACACCCAGGCACCAGGGTGTATAAACCCAGTATATCTTATTTGTATATGTCTCTGGACTTATTTGTAAGGAGGCTGTAGTTCATTCCAGAAGCCCTGGAAGAGCTTTGCATCTAAAGGAAGGCCTGTATACGTTTTCAAAAAAAGTGTTTATTGTGGTTCAGAAAGTTAATTTCTTGGCCACTGCCTCATTCCACAAGACAACATGTGCTGTCAGCCAGGCCAGTCAGTTTGCTGTCTGTTCTTGCACAAGGCAAGTCACTAATAACCTGTTTGCCAAGACATTACAGTTAATTACATTTGACATAGGAGCAAGACAATTAAGTGAGCAGGCCATTAATTTTCATTGTATCATTTGTTTCTCTAAGTGCTGGGAGTGATTAAGTTGTATTCATGTGGTCATGAATTTTGACCACATGAATACAACTTGAGCCCCTAATTTCAACCCACACCATTATCAACCAAAAGAGATTTCACTCCCATAATATCCAATTAATGTGCAATTTTTTCACTCAAAGGGTGGTGAGTGTCTGGAACGAGCTGCCAGAGGCAGTAGTAGAGGCGGGTGCAATTTTGTCTTTTAAAAAGCATTTGGACAGTTACATGGGTAAGATGGGTTTAGAGGGATATGGGCCAAGTGCAGGCAATTGGAACTAGCTTAGTGGTATAAACTGGGCGACATGGACATGTTGGGCCGAAGGGCCTATTTCCATGTTGTAAACTTCTATGATTCTATACAGGTATAGGTTTCTGCACATCAATGCCCAGGATGCAGGAATCTCCCATGATTTATTCATCCTTTAGCAGTCCAATGTCCCGGCCCTCTTTCAGAATCAAGGGCAAGCCACTACAAGGCATTGGCTGTCTTCTTGGAAAGAAGGAGTATCCAATACTACCATGGCTGCTAATACCACTGAGAAGGACTACCAGTGAAATGAAAGAACACTACAATGAGGTTCATATCTGCACTCACATTAAAATTGACTAGGCCATTGGCGTGTTGAAAGGAAGATGCCCAAGTAGGTCTGAGTGCTCCCTTCGGTACGCGCAGTGTTATCTTGCAAATTATGATGACTCGCTGTGTCCTCCATAATTTTGCTCTTCAGAAAAGCCTGGAAATTGAGATTGCCAAGGAAGAGACCAGCCGAGTCAGAAGCTAAGCGCCCTGAGCCAGAAGAACTTGGACATGAGGATCACTGGCACAGCTGCAAGACAAGCTCAGACTTTCAGTAATGTGATCAGATTATAGTTACATAGTATCTGTAATAACCAGGATTCTCCACAATTTAAATCTATTACCCTTCAGAACATTCCATTTATCAATTAAAAACTGAAGTCTCATAAGGACCCTGTCCACAACCTTTTTTTCACTTCCAATGCAGCTTTATGTTTTCAACATTATAACTATTTCTTACAATATCATATACAACTGCTGTAACTTTATAACAGAAGTCATTCAGAATCACCTTGTGCATTTTGGTCTAACACTTCTTCTAAGTGTAACCTGATAGCCTGAGGGGCCTGAGATGTGGACCGCTGGTATATATGACCCTGAGACGGAAGTGGCCTTCGACTCGGATTGCCACAGCCTTGGCCTGCTGACTCACTTCACCCTGTGAAAGCATCCGAGAGGCAAGGCATAGAACTCTCTGATGCTGCTGCGGTCATTAAAGAGGGGAGAATGCTCAGAGCCATCTCCTGCTCTCCTACCAGATGTGGGATCAGGATATTGGTTATCACTGATCTGTGGGAAAACAGGCTTTATGGATTACATATGACCCTAATCCCTGGGAGACAATATTATCCAAACCCTCCAAAATGGTGGAGATGCTTTGCCTTCATAAGAGTTTGATGCTCTTCTGGCATCCTTCTATTCATGGCAGGACCCCTGAGATCATTGTCCAAATGCTCTTCAGCCAAGGGCTGACATTTCTTTAGCCTCTGCTCAGGAACTTTCTTCTCCACTTCCACTACTTTTTCTTCTGGCTTGTGTGTCGTGCACATTTCTTATCTGATCAATCTGTATCTCCCTGCTCCGTGACTCTATTTGGGTTCTATTTGAGTGAGTGAGGGCAAATTTCTGCTGGCTGTTCATGCTGTTGAACGTTTTGCCATTGGGCCACTTTGTTTCTGCTGCTTCTTCCAGCCCTAAAATTTCTGGGTTGGGGCAGTGTGTAAATTGGGATTTGTACTTTTGCAAGGCCAGGAATTTCTGATGCGGCCAATTTATGGCAGGGCTGTGCTGGAGAAGCAGCCTGGCAGAGATTCCGTTCAGTTTCAGGACAGGCTGAAGAAATGTCCACAGTCCTAGTGACAGCCACATGCAAATAATGGAATTAGGATGGGATGATATTACCCATCAAATTCTGGGGCTTCTGCCTTCCCATCGGTCTTTGAGAATGTACACAACTGTTTAAAGGGGTGTTTGTCAGGACACAGTCATCAAGGTGGAAGTACTTAGTTAAAAGGGACAATGCTCACTGAGTTTGCTTGTGGTGACTTTTGGCCATATCTTGCGATTCACCACAGGTATTGCAATTTTTTCCCCACTGGTAAGTTACATTCTGCATTACCCTTGGAAAGCGTTCTATTTCAAGAGAATTGATGAACTCTGATCTAAGGGAAGCATTATGGGCTTCCCAATGGGAATCCCACTATACATGAGCTATACGCTGGAGGAAGAAGGAGCAGGAGGAGGCTATAAGGGAACCTAGATTAAACAGATGGCACCATAAGAGAGCTACACCATCCATCCCAGCACTACCCATCCAGCAGGATGTATAGACACAGATGCACTTTGAGATCTTCCCCAATGATCTCTGTCTAAGGAGGCTGTTTCATTCATGAAGCTTTAAATAGAGAGATATTGCCCCACCCCCTAACTGAATTTTCTAGACTCTCCCAGGATATCGGACCTCCTGCTAGTGGGACCCCCTCCCCCTTTAGCATCATTTGAGTTAGCTGACGTCAGAATTTCCTACAAGGTCAGCCTCCTCCGCTTTTGACGGGAATAAGTAACACTTTGCCACACTTACAGGGAATTTGCATGCCATGATTTCTGTGTGTGAAGCTGGTTTTTAAACCTCTTAAGGAGTAGTGTAACCCAGCTTCATCCTGGGCACTCTGGACCTCAAGTCTGAATATTGATTTCAGGCATTGGCTGTCATCTCTATTTTCCTGCAAGTTTCTTCCATTCACATTCCATCATGTTCCATTCCATTGGAGCTTGTTTATTGCTACTTTTGTCTTCCTAATATTTTTTCACAATCTGAATGAAACAAGCTTTTTCATATATCAAACAGTTTTTAGCTTTAAAGTATAACAATGTAAAGGCTGTTAAATCTATTAATTTAATATAATTTCCTAATTATATTAGTAATTGGCATATCTGTACCGTTGCCATCTTTTGTTCTTCTCCTCTTTGTTCTGTCCTGTATAGAGCTCTTCTGCTTGCTATGTATCAATTCAAGAAGGAAGAATGAATTTGCATTTATAATAGTTAGTTTCACATCCTCAGGATCTCCCAAAGTGCTTACAGCCACTGCATTACTTCTTCATTGTAGTCACTGGCCCAGAACTATCCTTGGCAGCACAATCCTAGCAGATAGGCATGCTGGGATTGCACCTGCCACTGAACTCTGTTGAAGTAGAGGGCTGAGGGAATGAGCCTCCAAGAGTGGGTCTTCTGTGGTGTGGGTTGCATTTGCCAAGTACACCAGAAACACCAATGGGAGTTGGCCAGCTTGATATTTGGTGGGGGCGGGGGGGGCAGGTCCATCCACAGAAAGCTGCTGAGTGTGGCCCGAGCAATATAAGTCTGCTTCTTATTTGTTTTGTTTTTTGGCACCACATTGTTTAGACATGAGCAGCGGCAGGTCAGCAAACACCCTTAAGTCTCTTTCAACTTCCCCCTTGAGTACACGTGCCTCCTATTTTTATTTCTAGTAAGCAATACTTTGCATTTGTTGGTGCTCACGTGCTAACTCAGTCAATTTTAATGATTTTTTTTCTCAGCTGGATAGACAATGACATCATTTTACCCCTCTCTCCCTCAATCTGATTTTGGAGTTGAGCAAAGGTGGCAGCCCTATAGCCTATCTGTCATGGCTGGCTAGTGATTAATGTTGAGTCATTTAAAAATTGGAAATCCAATAACTGATATTTAGATCTAACGTTTGATATTTACTGTTCAGCCATTAGAGCTTTGCTGTGCTCTCACGTACATGGGGTATAAACCAGGAGTAAACCTAGGTAGCATGTACTGTAGCTAACCTTTGAGACTTCACATTAATGGTCCCGTGCTGAACGCAGTTAAATGCCTTCAACTAATTGTGAAACCTAAGTAAAACCATCATTCTTTTGTTATTGCCAATTATTGATTCTCTCCTAAATTGATTATTGTTGAAAGCCACAAACATTTGACAGAAGAGTTATGTCATCCAAACGTATTGGTTTATGACACCAACATGCAAGGTGTGACTAATCTGTAATGAAGGTTTTTGTTTTAAAAACCCAATTTACATGAACTCATTATTAGAAGTTTTTTGGCCTTCCCTCCTCTCCTGAAATCTCACTCTGCAATATTAGTATCAAACAGGTCAACCCATTCTACTGAAATTTTTCTTCCGCTAGTTTAATGAAGGTATTAATCTTTCATTAAAATAGTGGATAAAGGAATTTCATTCAAGCGTGTTTGATACTAACTTCACTCAGTGCGATGTCAACTGCATTTACTCCTCTTTGACAAACAGGAAAATCAATATTTCAGTCTGTTTCACAAGCAGTCAAAAGATTTGTTGACAAATCGCAGGTTATTGATTAATTCTAGAATTTTCCAATCATCAAAAGCTTCAAAACATGATGATTAATGTCTGTCATTAACAAAATCTGCTGTGTTAGTTTAGTGGCTAGTTTGTCATGTTGAAGACACAGCCCTGATTTTTACCTGGGGCAGGAGTGTGACCTGTGGGAGCCACAGCAACCCATCCACCCATCTGATCCCCGCCCCCCCCCCTGCAGCGTTAAGAACGCCAGAGCCTAAAATTCGGGCCTCATTTAAATGGGTCTCCTGCTCAAGGCTGGCAGGCGGGGGGGTATTTCAGATGGCAGGGGACCCCAGTGGCAGTCGGGTAAGCTGATTGGGATGGCCTGATGCAATTGTATTCAGGCGCCTGGGAGGGAAGGCCCCTTCTGGGGCTTGGAGGAGCACAAGAAAACCTTTATTTTAAAAAAACGTATTTGGGCCTTTTCTAGCCACGATCCTGCCTGCGGTTAGGTTTTACTGGCTGGTCCTGGACTAAGCAAAGCTTTGTTGATCTGCGGTTAAAATGGTTTGCATATCTGGCCGACACCATCAGAATGCGACTATTTAGGCCGCTGCTTACCTGGGGTGGGAGCCTGTCCTGAAGCAATAAATAATACAACCAATGTAAACATTTACAAAATGGTACAGTAAGTTCCCAAACCCAATTTTAATCCTCTGCACGCACTGTTCCTGCTGCATGGGCAGCGTTAAAATCAGCATGTATGTATCAAAACCATGCTTTTTGTATGACTAAATATCAAATAAAGGTACCATCATGTTACATAAACCAGTGAATTATTTAAAAGTGAAACTAATGGATTATAAATTTGTCCACACAAATTGTTGATTTAAATGGGTACTATGGAGATCAGAGTATTTATATACTTGAAGTGATGCCATTCAATCTGATTGGTAAGAAAGTAACTGACATTGGTAGGACTTAGTTAGAAGCAGCTTGTGTGCAGTTGGGAGTGGGTTAACTGTAGGTGTTTGCTAAATATTTTGCATCTCGTGATTCACACCATGTGTTACATACTTTCATGGTACAGTTTGGTACTAAAATATACAGTGTTTCATATTCAGCAAGCTACAAATCAGGAATCCATTTAAGCTCCGATGATTCATCTTTCTATTGAAAATATAAAAAAGGGACAGTTTTCTGAATGTGCACTCCCAGTAGGGGAAGCTGTCCGCTGGGAATTTGTAAATTTGGCCCTCAGAAGTCTTCTGCATATTGTGCATTTCCTGTAAATAAAACACTAACTTCCTGTAACATGTCATTCTTTTTCTGTCACACTTTTCTGCACAGTTTGTGGATTGTGGATCAAAGTAAAACAACAAAAGCTAAACTAAGGAGGTAGGGAATGTACATGTCAAAAGTGAGGAAAGTGGCACGAAAACTGAGAAACTACAAAAGGACTGATGAAAACAAAATTCTGAATGATCAGTCAGGAGAAAATAACCAAAAACGTCATTCAAAACACATTTTGAAAAATGTCATGTGCCATTTTTTCCCTCACAAACTGAAATTTCTAATGTCCAAAATAAGGTTTGTGAAATAAAGAAATATATTTTGCAAAAAAAATTAAACAAACTTAACTGACATTTTTCTTATGACTTTAGTACCTTTTTTTTATATAAAAAAGGCTCTCTCCAAATCCTAGCCTTGGACAACCAAGGTTTACTCGGGTGAGCTCCACTTCAGCCAGGATAGCGGCCGATACAGGTACTCTCACTAGGCATATCAGCTGCTACTGTTCGACTAGGCCTCTGAGGTCATGGGAACTCCCAATATAGAAAGCCCTGGCAACATAGCCCTGTCCCCTCTGTCACTGGCCTTGTAAGGAGCGGGTGGATGCTGTTCTGAAACATGGTGCGAAGGTCGGGACACAGTGTATCCAGGTCACGGCCAAGTTTGAAGCCCTTCCGCCACACCCCCCTGGAGTTATAGTGGGAGTGCACCAGGATGCAAACTACTTTCTTAGTAGTTATTTTGCTTCAAAAAACATGTCAAGATGAGAAGAAAAAAAGACATTGTCCTAATGTCATGTTTACTATTTGAATCTACACAACTGCAGTGGGTGAGCGAAAGACAAATTAATTGCTGTTCAGTGGGAAAACTCAAGCATGAGATAATTATATTTTGTATAGTAACCTGATAATGTAAACCATTCTGTTACCACACTTTTATAATAAAGATACTTTGGGACCTTTTCTCACATGACAGTATTTCCTGAGGTAAATTCTGGAAGTGTTTGATTGATAGTAAGACTGACCATTAACAGAGGGTGTTGTTTGTAAGCTCCACTTCTTCCCATCAACTTTAAAGATGCAAAAATTGCTGAATGAATTTTACTAACTGAAAATAAAAATAAATTTTGTTAAGGCAGCATGCGTTTACTGTCTGTTCCAAAGAGGCAGAGACAAAGAAAGTGACACCTTAAATTATTTTTGCAGTTATGGTATTTATTTTCCATCAAAAACACTTCATTCAATGTTTGCAAAGATCTTTTACAAACTTATCAACTAGTACAGATACCTGAGGTATCTCCTCCCTCTATGATGTCAGACCCATGTTCTTCACCACTCACCCCAAACCCAGGAACCTGTCAAAGAGCCAAACCACACATTCCAGACACCAGTTCTGGCAAACCCCAGATCTTCATTCCGCAGTACTGTCAAACACCAGGATTCCCATCCCAGTTCTGCTGGGGTCCAGGACCACACCCATCATGCAAATAACGCTCAGGGCCCACCCCCTCCCAGTGCTGCAAAGTGCCACTATTCTTCACTTCCCCAGCATCTGCTACATACCAGTCAATCTTGCATACCATTTTGCTGTGTATCCTGGGCTTTAAGAAAGGTAAGAGATAACATTTAAATACAGACCTGTTAACAATTAAGGCCATTCATTTACAATTTTCATAGAATAATGGACAGAGTTACAGAATTCAATCCCCAAAGCACCAATAAAAATGTTCGAATTTCATGTAATAAAAATCCAAATGGCCTTGCTCAATCACTGTAAATCAGTGACCCTGATATTACATTGAGAGCTACATGGCATAATACCCCTATTGTTATAAAGCACCATATCCCCAACTCAGGATTGCCAGAAAAAAATCCCAATTAGGAACTAAGCTCATGAAAGAAATGAATCAAGCGTGAGCTGTCAGCAAAATCTACGATAAAACAAAGGAGGTAAACCATGTAAAGTAATAAAATCAATTATCAGGAGTAAATGTGAGGATTATCTGTAACAATAACTTGGATAAAAGCAGTTAACATGGATCCAGAAGGGGAAAGATCAGGCCTGACTATCCTGCTTGATTTCTTTGAGGGAAGTGGGCAGTGGAAAGCCCTACAATGTGGTGTCCTAGACCTCCACTTGGCAAGGTTCTGAATGAAAATCCACTAATTAAATCCAATGCAATGGGGATGCAGAAGAAACCTCAGATGAATAAGAAATTGGCTAATTGATAGAAAACAGCAGTACTAGTTAGAGGAGTATGTTACAGTGGGGAGGAGAGGGCTGAGTGGGGTGCCCAGGAATCAATATTGGGATCCCTATTGTTTCTCATTTAAATCCATAATTGGATTCAGGAGCTCAGTGTAACTTGGTTAAATTTGCAGATGATAGCAAACTAGAAGGGGCAGTTGATTCTGCAAAGGCAGCTCAAGAAACACAAAATGAGTTAGACAAAGTTTTACGTAGGTGTAATAATGGCAGGTCAAATTTAAAATACAGAACATAGGAGAAAAAAAAGTGAGCAATACACATACTCCATGAATGTTGATGAAATAGCTAAGGATGAAGTTGAAAAAGATCCAGGGGTCTTGGCAGGCACGATGCTCACTCAACCCCTCCCAACAAAGTAGATAAAATACTGAACTACAAAACCAGAATAGTAAAGTACAAGTCAGAGTAACTCATGCTGAAACTGTAATGTTCTGATCAGAACATACCTTGAGTACTGTGCCCACTTCTGGTCACCTAGACAGAAGGGAGATATTCAAAGAAAAGCCATAAGGTTGGTCCCTAGTGTCTGAGGGCTGAAATATAAGGAAATTAGAGACAGACTTGGATTTTCAGCTTTTAAAGCAGGTAACTGAGAGGTAACCTTAGAGTATATAATAGTAAACAATATGGAAAAGGTAAATGTAGGAAAAAAATGTAAACTAGATTGCAAGTAAGACAAGGGAATACAAATTCAAACTAGTTAAAGGCAATTTTGGACTGATACCAGGAGGTGGTATCAACACATGCAATGGACTTCTGGGCAGATTAGTGGAGGCAAAAGCCTTTAAATGATTTAATAGTTGGATTCTGCAATGGCTGGACTGTAGGGTCTTTCTAAATGGATGAACTGAAACAGGCTGAATGGCCTTTCCAATCTGCATTTATCTCGTGAACTACAAAATTGCTCCAAATATGCTTTGAAAACACTTTCAGTCACCATGTTGTTTCCTGTTAAGTTGAGCAATAACTGCTGGAAATAAGGCTTATAATGTGATAAAAACAAATTACAAACTTTACATGAAAATCATTAAACTTACCTGTACAATGGCAATCTGTATCTTTGAAATGCCTGTAATAATGTACTGTTGGAGATATTTGGTAAAGTAAAAATATAAATAAGATTTAACTACATTATATATTTTTGGTCTTCATTATAAAATGAAATAAACTAAATAAATGATAGTAAAGCTGCTCCCCATATTTCATGCAGAGATTTATTTATTTAAATTATTTGTGTATGTATTGAATATTTATTTGTAGTTGGTAAGGAAAATTAATTATCCAGGAACAAATTAAAGCAATGGTCACTGGGGAGATCTCTTATAAATGTCTTTCCAAATTATTTCAGTGAAGCTATACACCCCTTCCCCACTCCATATATGCAACAGCATTGCCTCCAACTTTTTTTTGAGGAATTCCAGTGTGCTTATGTATATATGTTTCAAATCACACTTCTGTATTGTACTGCTCATAATACATCAAGGACATTTTTTTTACTTTACAGTTGGCCTCGCACATAGCATGTGCATATCAGAAAATTGCCTGTGTGCTGCCTATGATTTCCTGAAATGCACTGATTGCATGCAAAGCCCAGCCAGCTAAGCAGCATCTTGCAAAATCTACCCCTAAGTTCTTCTCCTGTAATAAATGAGAGATTCAACTGCAGCTGGTGTTACCACAAACCGTTGTGCTGCACAGGGGTGGGTTGGTCATATGGGAAATCGGGAGATTTCTTCAGTGCCCTCGTGAATGGCTCCATAGTGCTGTATGATTGGTGCCCCCTTTTCCCCCCGTGAGAAGCCTAAAAATCCCGCGCCCTGTGAGGGGAGTCAATCCACCCCTGATGCTGCTTCGCTTTCAAACTAACTCCTTAATCTAGATTTTCCAATCAGTGCTGTTTTAACACTATTTATTTCAAATGGATCATCAGCATTAAAATAATGCTGATTGGAAAATCTAAACCTTCGTTTTCATGAGTCATAAGGCCTATATTCAGAGCTGGTTTTGAGGCATCATTTTCAGGCTTATGGTAGCTTTTTTGAAGCTGTTGATTAGTTTTACTGGTTTCCTCGGTTGGCATGAATGATTCCATGGTACGACTCATTGGAATGCCAGTGGGCTGTACCACACGATGCTTATCACGGCTTGTCTGTTTCTGCAGTAATCCGAAAGTACATTGAGCATTAACAGGAGGACAAGAGATTGTTTATCTATAGTCTGCTGCAGTGCAAGTTTTTGGCTCTGTAGCAGATCCAGAAGAAGGTGGTCAAGGGTTAAGATGTAGCTTTGATGGCAATGATTTCACACAATGACTAAGGGGGAATTGATGTTCACTTTATCGTGTCCCACTCCTTCACTTAATGCATCAGAAAGGATGCAGACAAATTTGCCACACCAGGCATCCAGCTTGTCCCTGCCCAGGTTCTTTTAGGCTGCTTCTTGGGGTTGACAGTATGTTCTGAGGGGGCCCCTCCCCCTGTGCAGGTCATCTCCCTAGTATTATGGGCATTCTTGTGACAAAAATGGGGGAGCTTTTCCTCAGAATGGGAGGGAACACAAGGGCGGTACAGCGAAGACTTCGCTGCTGCTCTGAGGGAATGGACTGAGGAGACGCTACAAGTCATGCCCTTCATTGACTAAACAATGAGAACTGAGAGTCAGGTTTCCTACATTGGTATCCCTGATAAAGTCATTGAATTATCTTTCTGCACAGCAGCCATGTTCTTGGGTAAATGCTGCTAAATTGATATGGATGACCTGCTGTCAAACCTCTTCACCTTGCCATGGGACATGCAAAAAGAATGTTTGTCCTGTCCCAAACTTCAATATTTTAACAGCCTTGGCAGAAAAGCTCCAGGAGTGCTTCACCCACTTTGGTCTAAAAAAGGCACAGTGCCACTTCAACTGTCTAAGATTTGCAAAGACATATGATTTGGTGCTCCCGAATGAGTGAGCTGCTAATCACAGTCACCAATTGCATATGCAGTTCATTCAGAATATGTGAATTAAGATGAACCCAGCTAGGTTCAGCACTGGTTGACTTGGGCCATGGCCACCACCCACCAGTTCAAAGCCAAAATACTATTAGCCTCAGTCAGTTAATTGCAAAGGATTTGATCAGTAGCCCTAGAAGTTCTCATCACAGTCACAAGACATATCAATGTGCTGTCCTATGTTTAGATTCAAGATGTTATCTCACGAGATAGATTAGCTTGAAAGCACTGACCTTTTGATTATACTTTTCCACAAAGAAAGCCACCACAGGATGCAATGCTTCCGCATCTAGCAAAAATCACTATTTGCTACGTCTACAGCAATTCACACTTGGGTCCCAAATGCCAATCCAAATTCCATCCCTTCAACATATTGCCTGTTGAGTGGAATGTTCTGCAGGGTTGTTTCAATATAAGTCATGTAACAAAGCACAGGGCTGTGCAGTTTTTTTTGAGGCATTGGATAGCCCATGGAACTGTGCCCCACAAGAGTCTTCACCTTCAGAAGAGAGAAGAAAATTGGAAACATTTAGGAATCTGATTCCCAAAGAGTTACACCTGGCAGACTGGAGACTATTCTGCACCACTGCACGTGCTGCACAAGAGTTTCTTGGGCAACTTAAGATAGAACCTGTTGCGACTCATGCAGTACAATTAGTCTTTGTATTTAAAAATGTTAGTAAACACCACCCACAGGATCAGAGGAGGATGAGGGGAGATTTAATTGAGGTGTATAAAATTGAGGGGCCTAGATGGAGTGGATAGGAAGGACCTATTTCCCTTAGCAGAGAGGTCACTGATAAACCTGTTGGTTAGGCCCAAGTTAACCTCAAAGCTAAATTTAATATATTAATTACCCTGAAGGCATGTACAGTTAGAGAACTGGTTATTCAAGAGTACCAGAAACAGTAGTGCATTTACCCTGTTAGCAGAACTTGTTTGGGACACATGGAGATGTTGGTGCTGTTGTTGCCCCAGGACTCATGAGTCACCATTGTAGCCTTTGAGCAGTGGCCAATAGATGAGTAAAAATTCAGTTTGGTACTTAAACAGACCATTATCCTGGATCAGCGATGGACAGAACCTGGGGGCTCATGACTGAAATTGTTGAGAAAAAAAATCTGTGCATGTTTTGGCAGCATGGTTGTGTTATCATAGAAATTTACAGTACAGAAGGAGGCTGTTTGGCCCATCATGGCAGTGCCAGCCAAAAAAGAGCTATCCAGCCTAATCCCACTTTCCAGCTCTTGGTCCATAGCCTTATAGGTTATGGCACCTCAAGTGCACATCCAAGTACCCTTTAAATGCGATGGGGCTTTCTGCCTCTACCACCCTTTCAAGCAGTGAGTTCCAGTCCTCCACCACCCTCTCTGGGTGAAAAGATTTCTCCTCAACTCCCCTCAATCCTTCTACAAATCACTTTAAATCTATGCCCCCTGGATACTGACCTCTCTGCTAAGGGAAATAGGTCCTTCCTATCCACTCCATCTAGGCCCCTCAATTTTATACACCTCAATTAAATCTCCCCTCAGCCTCCTCTGATCCAAAGAAAACAACCCCAGCCTATCCAATTTTTCTTCATAGCTAAAATTCTCCAGTCCTGGCAACATCCTCAAATCTCCTCTATACCCTCTCTAGTGCAATCACATCTTCCCTGTAATGTGGTGACCAGAACTGTAAGCAGTGGCCTAACTAGTGTTTTATACAGTTCCAGCATAACCTCCCAGCACTTATATTTTATGCCTCGGCTAATAAAGGAAAGTATCCCATATGCCTTTTTAACCACCTTATCCACCTGTCCCGCTACCTTCAGCGATCTGTGGACATGCACTCCAAGGTCCCACACTTCCTCTACACCTCAGTATCCTCCCATTTATTGTGTATTCCCTTGCCTTGTTTACCCTCCCCAAATGCATTACCTCACACTTCTCCTGATTGAATTCCATTTGCCACTTTTCTGCCCACCTGACCAGTCCATTGATATCTTCCTGCAGTCTACAGCTTTCTTTCTCACTATCCACTCAGCCAATTTTTGTATCATCTGCAAACTTCTTAATCATGCCCCCCTAATTTAAGGCTAAATCATTAATATATACACACCACAAAAAGCAAGGGACCTAGTACTGAGCCCTGTGGAACCCAACTGGAAACTGCCTTCCAGTCACAAAAACACCCGACCATTACCCTTTGCTTCCTACCACTGAGCCAATTCTGGATCCAACTTGCCACTTTCCCTTGGATCCCATGGGCTTTTACTTTTCTGACCAGTCTGCCATGTGAGACCTTGTCAAAAGCCTTGCTGAAATCCATGTAGACTATATCAAACATGCTACCCTCATCGACCCTCCTTGTTACCTGCTCAAAAAAATTCAATCAAGTTAGTCAGACACAACCTTCCCTTAACAAGTCTGTCCTTGAATAATCCATGCCTTTCTAAATGACGATTAATACTGTCACTCAGAATTGTTTCCAATAATTTGCCCACTAGAGGTTAGGCTAACTGGTCTGTAATTACTCAGTCTATCCCAGTCTCCCTTTTTAAACAACGGTAGAACGTCAGCAGTTCTCCAGTACCATGCCTATAGCCAGGGAGGATCGGAAAAATGATGGTCAGAGCCTCCGCTATTTCCTCCCTTGCTTCTCTTAACAGCCTGGAATACATTTCATCCGGGCCTGGCAATTTATCTACTTTCAAAGATGTTAAACCCTTCAATACTTCCTCTCGCTATGTTTATCCCATCCATTATTTCACACTCCTCCTCAACTACAATGTCTTCATTGTCTCCCTCTTTCATGAAGACTGAAGCAAGTACTCATTAAGAACCATACCCACGTCGTCTGCCTCCACACACAGGTTATCTTTTTGGTCTAATAGGCCCTACTCTTTCTTTAGTTATCCTCTTGCTTTTTAATGTATTTATAAAACATCTTTGGATTTTCCTTGCCAATATCTTTTCATGCCCCCTCTTTGCTTTCCTAATTTTCTTTTTAATTTCACCCCTGCATTTTCTATACTCCTCTAGGCTTTCTGCAGTATTGAGCTCTTGGTATCGGAGATAAGCTTCCCTTTTTTGCCTTATCCTACCCTGACATCCTTGACATCCGGCGGCTCTAGATTTAGGAGTCCCACCCTATTTCTTTGAGATAGTGAGGATTCGGAGTTTTATTTGCTCCAACCCTCACTATCTCCTCCTCGAATGCCTCCCACTGCTCTGATACTGATTTACCTTTAGCTTTTTCCAGTCCATTTTTGCCAAGTCACATCTCAGCTTTGTAAAATTGGCCTTTCCCCGATTGAGAACTTTTACTCCTGGTCTTTGTCCTTTTCCATAAGGACATTGTGTTGTGAGATAAGACATTAAACCAAGGTCCTATCAGTTTCTGGAGGTGGATTTTAAAGATAACATGGCACTATTTATAGAAGAGCAGGAAGCTTTCCTGATTCCTCTTTCAACTAATACCAATGTAAGGACTTGCACAATATCAGGTTATAGTCCAACAGTTTTATTTTAAATCACAAGCTTTCCTCCTTCGTCAGGTGAGTGAAGGGATTCTAAAAACGCATAGCATATATAGTCAGAGAACAATGCCTGGTGATTACAGATAATCTTTCCAACTGCCCCCTATAACACCTCGGCTGGGAGACGATCACAGCAATCAAAAGGTGTCGTTGGTGTTCAGACAGGTTAGCCAAGGAAAACATTACATCCCAGTATACTGAATACACAAAGGGTCAGGTCACAAAGACGCAGAGAGCAGAGAGCAAGTCCAGTTGCATTAAAAACAGATAACTTTATTTTCGCTGGTGGGGTTACATGTAGCGTGACATGAACCCAAGATCCCGGTTGAGGCCGTCCTCATGAGTGCGGAACTTGGCTATCAATTTCTGCTCGACGATTTTGCGTTGTCGTGTGTCTTGAAGGCCGCCTTGGAGAACGCATACCCGAAGATCGGAGGCTGAACGTCCTTGACTGCTGAAGTGTTCCCCGACTGGGAGGGAACCCTCCTGTCTGGCAATCGTTGTGCGGTGTCCGTTCATTCGTTGTCAGTGTCTGCATGGTCTTGCCGATGTACCATGCTCCGGGGCATCCTTTCCTGCAACGTATGAGGTAGACAACGTTGGCCGCGTCACAGGAGCATGAACCATGTACCTGGTGGGTGGTGTCCTCTCGTGTGATGGTGGTATCTGTGTCGATGATCTGGCATGTCTTGCAGAGGTTGCCGTGGCAGGGTTGTGTGGTGTCGTGGACGCTGTTCTCCTGAAAGCTGGGTAATTTGCTGCGAACGATGGTCTGTTTGAGGTTAGGTGGCTGTTTGAAGGCAAGTAGTGGAGGCGTGGAGATGGCCTTAGCAAGATGTTCGTCGTCATCGATGATATGTTGAAGGCCGCGAAGAACATGGTAGCCTTCAACATGTCATCAATGACGACGAACACCTCGCTAAGGCCATCCCCACGCCTCCACTACTTGCCTTCAAACAGCCACCTAACCTCAAACAGACCATCGTTCGCAGCAAATTACCCAGCTTTCAGGAGAACAGCGTCCACGACACCTCACAACCCTGCCACGGCAACCTCTGCAAGACATGCCAGATCATCGACACAGATACCACCATCACACGAGAGGACACCACCCACCAGGTACATGGTTCATACTCCTGTGACGCGGCCAACTTTGTCTACCTCATACGTTGCAGGAAAGGATGCCCCAGAGCATGGTACATTGGCGAGACCATGCAGACACTGCGACAACGGATGAACGGACACCGCACAACGATTGCCAGACAGGAGGGTTCCCTCCCAGTCGGGGAACACTTCAGCAGTCAAGGACATTCAGCCACCGATCTTCGGGTAAGCGTTCTCCAAGGCGGCCTTCAAGACACACGACAACGCAAAATCGTCGAGCAGAAATTGATAGCCAAGTTCCGCACTCATGAGGACGGCCTCAACCGGGATCTTGGGTTCATGTCACGCTACATGTAACCCCACCAGCAAAAAAAAAGTTATCTGTTTTTAATGCAACTGGTCATATGGTCTCTCGGGTCTCTGTGTCTTTGTGACCTGACCCATTGTGTATTCAGTATACTGGTATGTAATGTTTTCCTTGGCTAACCTGTCTGAACACCAACGACACCTTTTGATTGCTGTGATCGTCTCCCAGCCAAGGTTTTATAGGGGGCAGTTGGAAAGATTATCTGTAATCACCAGGCATTATTCTCTGACTATATATGCTATGCGTTTTTAGAATCCCTTCACTCACCCGACAAAGGAGGAAAGCTCCAAAAGCTTGTGATTTAAAATAAAACTGTTGGACTATAACCTGGTGTTGTGCAAGTCCTTACATTTGTCCACCCCAGTCCATCACCGCATCGCCACATCATAACTAATACCAAAGAAACAGATTAACTGGTCATTCATCACATTACTATTTGTCACAGTTTGAGATTCTTTAGCTACTTTTTTCATAGAAAGGACTTGGGAATTAGTTATGTTAAGATGTATCTTTTTTTAATGCAAAAACTTGCCTTAAAAAGGGTTAGCTCCCCAAGACTACCCCACGCAGGGTTGCGGATTGGTAATGACAATGCAAGATAGGAAGTTGTTTCTCTCAGAATTCCAAACAATGGACAATTCGTTAGCCCTGTCTAGTAATTCAAAAAGACACTTCACACCTTGCTGTTGAAAACCTTTTTGATCCCCATGGGGACTTTGAGACTTAAAAATCTGAACACAGGCACCAAGAGGCAGTCAAGCAGAAGCCTACGAAGGGAACAAAGCACTCTCCTCAGCAGTAGGAGATGGTATAGAGGGATTGTGATTTTTAAGCTAAGCTAGATGACCTACTAATGCTTGTGCAGTCTTTATTTTTGTAACAGCACACAAGCAGAAATGATACCAATTGTATCATGCAACCCTCATCAATTTTATTGTATTGTGTGTTTTATCTAATGTGGAATAAAGCAACTTATGATTGAAACTAAACTTCACCTTACCCAGTATTACTTGGTCCTCCTTCAGAGAGATTGAAGGAGTACCTGTGCATAAGACACAGAAATCGACTCCAGATCACGAAGGAGTACTACATATAGAATTACATAAAAATTACAATTTGGAAACAGAATGTTTGGCCCAACAGGCCGTGTTATCATTTATCCTCCACATGATCAGGATCCGAATACCATCTTCATGTATCCCTTTATTCCCCTTTGCTTAAATGTTGACGTCGTCTCTGCTTCAATTACTAACTGTGCGTGCCTCAGCCTCATAACCCTCCAAGTTTCTCCTGCTCTCTGTTCTAAGTCTCTTATTTAATTTTGTATCTATATCCCCTCATTCTGGACCCCTTAAATCACTGAGAACAGTTTGTTTCTATCTTTTCTCCACATCCTGTCATAATTTTAAACACCTATCAAATCACCCCTTAATCTCTAATGAAAACAGCCCCAATTTTTCAAATCTTTCTTCGCATTTCCTCATACCAGGCAACACCCAAGTGAATGTGCACTGTATCCTCTAGTGCCTCATCATCCTTCCTATTGTGGAGTGCCAAAAACTGCATGCAGTAATCCAGCTGTAGTCTTACTAAAGTCTTATATAAATTCACCATTATATCTCAACTTGTATATTCTGTACCTCTTTCCATGGAGTGAGCCTTTGGCTTAGTTGTAGCATTCCTGCCTCAAAGTCAAAAGATGAAGGGTTCAAGCCCTACTCCAGACAGCCTAGTCAGTGGAGACTAGAATATGATCTCTAAATACTGGATTTACATCCAGTGGGAACCTCTGCTATTTCTTCCTCCATTTCCTTAGATGTATCCCATCATCAGGTCTTCCTTTAGCTTATATACCTTCTCTAATACATTCCTAATACAGCTCAGTGGTCATATTCTCACCTGAGTCAAAAGGGTTGGGTTTAAGCCCCACCCAACAGCCCCAGCAAGTAGAGACCAGAATGCCAGCTCTGAATACCGGGTTGACATCCAGCAGGAGTACCTGCATCTGATAAGTACAGGTGGCTCGTCCACCGTTCTTTAGCCTTGGTTTAGCCCACTTAGGAGAAGGTACTCAGGAAATAAAAAATGTGAGTAGGGCAATAGGAAACCACCTCAGCTACCCTTCTCTAGTAAGTGGCTGAAGAATCTCATGTGTGAAACTTGAGTTAGGACCTGTCCTAGGGCAGAACACAATGGACATAACTCCATTAGCTTTATTTAATGGCCTTTTCCACTTAAGGTGCTGCCTTTAAGATCTTGTGAAACTGAACCCCAAATCCCTCTGCTCTTCCACATTCAGTCAGCTTTTCCCCCAATTCACTTTTAAAACCAAAATGTACCACTTCACATTCATTGATGTTGGATAGTATCTGCTACATTTTTGCCAATTCCATCATTTTAGCAATATACCCTTGCAGCTTCCTTTGGTGCTCAGGATTACTTGCTGTGCCTATTTTAGAATCATCTACAAATTTGGACACCACTCCAACAATTTCTCCTCAGTTAGCTCATTCCTCATCTTTCTAAAATCTGCCCTATTCCAGTTTGGTGACCTTGCTTTTATTTTAACTTTTGCCCTTTCTATTTGGACCTTAAACTTCATCATTTTATGTTCACTACTCCTGAGCTGCTCACCCACATTTGATTCAGCCATCAGATATATTTTGTTACACATAACTAGATCTAGCAACAACTTTCCCATTGTAGGCATACAAATGAACTACTTGAGGAAGGAGCCCTGCACATTTTAGGAATTCCATTCACCTTTCTCAGTTTACTCCCTTCCATTTCTGGAATTTCATCTTTTTTTTTCTCTCATTTACACCCTTCCATGTTCTAATCAACATGCAGTATCACAGGATCCAACCATCTTGTAACCTTCCTCATACAACAAACAATAGTCCTTGAAGAATTCATACTTCAAAACACATTTCTTTTAACTCACTCCACACAAAGTCACACTACAGTACCTTTGGTAACACTGAGTACACTTTCCCAATCCCAGGCTCTTTCAGTTTGTCCATAGCTGCCTTACAACTACCTTTCAGATTTCATAGCCCCAATTGCCTTCTCACTTCCTACTCAGGGAACCCTATTCCAGCCCTTTCTCTTTTGCCTCATCCTTTTACTCTCACCTGACTGGGGAAGGTCCCCATCCATTCCTGCCTCAATTACTTCTTAAAGGGGAGGTTTCTTAAAAGGGCCACACCCTTATTCAGGGATCAGATTCCTCAGCAGCCTATGGCTGACCTACCGGCCCTCAGTTACCCTGCTACAACGGGTAATTAAAATCTCCTAGAACAATAACTTTATCATTCCCACTCATCTCCACAATCTGTCTACAGACTTCCTCTTCTATTCACCTCCCACAGTTAGGGGGTCTCTAGTACTACCCCACTAATGTAACAATCCTATTTTATTATCTTTGATCTCTAGCTATATTGACTCTGTCTGAACTTCTTTGTGTACATTAACCCTCTCTACAGTATTCCCTCCTTCACCATTATTGGCACTCTTCTTTTCTTACCTATTCTGTCCCTCCTAAAAAATATTACAACCTGATGTGTTTATTTTCCACTCCTGTCCAGTTTGCAGCCAAGTTGCTGTTAGTGCTATTAAATCTATATCTTTCTGGGACATAATTACTTCTAATTCCTGCAGTTTATTTCCCACACTCTGAGCATTGCAATACATGCACTTTGTTTTGTTTGTATTTAAAGCTACTCCTTTTCACTTTTTTTTGTCCAAGCTAACGCCTTGTTCTTTTATCTCCGTCTTTTTCTTGCTCATAACAGGTCGGTTTGATTTTCCTCCTCTACTCCCTTTATTCCTTCTGCTTGCAGTCCTTTTTTGCTAAATTCTTTTTCATTTGTATATTCACCTTTATCTTCTGTACTTGCTCTTTCTGCTTGCTTTTATTTCCCCTACCTCTCTATTCTTCCCAGTTTAAATGACCATTTGCTTCTTTATTTATCAGTTTTGCCAGTTTATTAGCTCCCTTCCCGTTCAGGTATAGCCCATCCTTGCAGATTAGCTTCCATCTTCCCCGGAACTGGTGCCAATGCCTCATGAAGTGGATACTCTCTTCCTGACACAACCCCTTTAGCCATGTGTTGAGTTCCCTAATCATCCAATCTTTCCATATTCTAGCCTGTAACTGGGGGAGTTATCTGGAGATTACCACCCTTGAAGTCCTGCTCCTAAACCTGTTTCTAAGCTCCTTAACTCCTTTTTGCAGGATTTCAGGCCTTTCTTTTCCTATATTGTTGGGTCTCACATAGACCACAATGACTAGTCGCTCTCCCTCCCCTTTCATGATTTTTTTTCAGTCTTTCCTAAATGTCCCTTACCCTGATATCTGGGTGGCTCAAAGCTTCCAGGACTCTCGGTGTGGACTGCAAAATATAGTTTCCCCCCCTTCTAACTATTGAGTCCAGGTTAAGGGCAGTCGGAGTCGACTTTCATTAAAAAGTAGGTGCTCAGGTCACTTAAGGAAGCAACTGTACCTGAGAAGAAACCTATTGTAATCCCCAATTCCAAAACTGTTTCTGGGATGTTACTGGTGCAGATTGATTACAGTTGAAGGGGTAATGCAAAATCACTATACTCCAAAACGAATTCATTGTGTGAATTGCTTTGTGATGCTTCAACAGTGCGATAACTCGCTATATAAGTGAAAGTTTTATTTATTAACGGGGTTCACGTCCACCATTCCCTACCTGACAACATTTCCTTCTTCCATTACATGGTTGGGTGGAGGAATCATTTTGGGTTGTTTAAAAGTGATGGACCTCTACAGCTGGGCACCCTGCTTGCTTGGGAAATCTTGTGTGATGTGCGGCATCTCAAAGGAAAATGTAGAAATAAGTATAGTAAATGTTTAAATTAAACCTGATAGTGGTTTTCAGAAAGAATTGCCTTTAAGGGGCTTCAAATATGGATTGCAGCTTTTTATTGACTAGTCTACACAAAGGCTCAAAGCCTATGTGCAAAACAACACCAAGGAGTAAAGGAAATGAGATAGATTAGTTATAGCATTCTCTTAAGAATTAGCAATGAAGATATAATGCTTGAATTGGAGGGTTCTTCCAACATCTTGGAGGGTAACACCTCTGTCCAATGTAACAGTAAACCATAAAGAAAGTGCTGACTTATTTGATGTAAACCATTGCAGCAGTTGAGGTGTTGCATTTAAGCTCAGTGCCTCTGGGCCAGAGTTCCTGCTCTTGATTACTGCCCAGTGACCCCTGTTGGAAAGTGCGTTAACGATGGGGAAAAATAGAATCAGGCTTGGTGTTAATGCTGGCCCCCTATTCCACCACCACCCACCCACCCCCACCCCCCCCCCCCGACCCCTATCAAATAGCCTGACAACACTCACTGTTAAGGCTTAAACCTGAGGAATGGCCATTTGAGCAAGATACTGGATGAACCTTGAAACCGTAACTCCCACCTAAAGTCAGTATGTTCAGGAGCGGAGTGAAGAAAATCGAAAAAATCTAAATAATTTTAAAACGTGACTGCTCTAACTCATTTCACATTGGACCTGTACATCCAACTCATCCACTCTGGGCTGGACTCAACCCCGATACCAGAGGTGACAGTGTTCCACACTAATCATCTTTGGTTGCACAAACCCAATAAATGCTTACTCATATGTGTAGAAAGGACGCCTAGGAGAACGTGCGAAAAGAGTGACTACAGCTCAGAGCTGAATCTTGATAAATACATAACAGTTTCCCGAGCAATGTCATTCCTGCTGGACCAGGATCTGTATTGGCTCAAATATATAAATAGAAAATCTGCTAATCTTTGGCTAATCTTTAGTCTATTTAATCATTAACAAGGTGATCCAATCTAAACCAGAAAACACAAGGTAAATATTCACCAATTTTATGCTGCTAACACTTGCTGGGATATAGTTTTGGGACCTCTTCTAATCTGCCATTCTTCATGTAAAGTATAGTCATGTTTTTGTATCAATTTTATTTTTACATAAGAGATTAGAATTCTTTCGCCCCACAGGATAGTGGATATATGGAACAAACTGCTAAAAAAAGGTTAATTGTGGGTGAATTAATATCTGTCAAAGGAATTCAATCAATACTTGTCAAGAAAGTGGTGCCGGAGGATTGGAGGACTGCAAACATTGTACCGTTGTTTAAAAAGGGAGAAAGAGATAGACCGAGTAATTATAGGCCAGTCAGCCTGACATCGGTGGTGGGCAAATTATTGGAATCGATTCGGAGGGACAGCATAAATCGTCATTTAGAAAGGCACAGGTTAATCAAGGACAGTCAGCATGGATTTGTTAAGGGAAGGCCGTGTCTGACTAACTTGATTGAATTTTTTGAGCAGGTAACAAGGAGCGTAACGCATTTGATGTAGTCTACATGGATTTTAGCAAGGCTTTTGACAAGGTCGCACGTGGCAAACTGGTCAAAAAAGTAAAAACCCATGGGATCCAAGGGAAAATGGCAAGTTGGATCCAAAATTGGCTCAGTGGCAGGAAGCAAAGGCTAATGATTGACGGGTGTTTTTGCAACTGGAAGGCTGTTTCCAGTGGGGTCCTGCAAGGCTCAGTATTAGGTCCCTTGCTTTTTGTGCTATATATTAATGATTTGGACTTGAATGTGGGGGGCTTGATCAAGAAGTTTGCAGATGATACAAAAATTGGCTGTGTGGTTGATAGTGAATAGAAAAGTTGTAGACTGCAGGAAGATATCAATGGACTAGTCAGGTGGGCAGAAAAGTGGCAAATGGAATTCAATCCAGAGAAGTGTGAGGTAATGCATTTGGGGAGGACAAACAAGGCAAGGGAGTACGCAATAAATGGGAGGATACCGAGAGGTATAGAGGAAGTGAAGGACTTTGGAATGCATGTCCACAGATCCCTGAAGGTAGCAGGACAGGTGGATAAGGTGGTTAAAAAGGCATTTGGGAAACTTTCCTTTATTAGCCGAGGCATAGAATATAAGAGCAGGAAGGTTATGTTGGAACTGTATAAAACATTGGTTAGGCCACAGCTTGAGTACTGTATACAGTTCTGGTCACCATATTACAGGAAAGATGTGATTGCACTCGAGATGGTGCAGAGCAGATTTACGAGGCTGTTGCCAGGACTGGGGAATTTTAGCTATGAGAAAAGATTGGATAGGCTGGGGTTGTTTTCTTTGGAACAAAGGAGGCTGAGGGCAGATTTAATTGAGGTATATAAAATTATGACGGGACTAGAGAGAGTGGATAGGAAGGACCTATTTCCCTTAGCAGAGGGGTCAGCGACCGGGGGCATAAATTTAAAGTAATTGGTAGAAGGATTAGAGGGGAGCTGAGGAGAAATTTTTTTACCCAGAGGGTGATGGCGGTTTGGAACTCAATGCCTGAAAGGGTGGTAGAGGCAGAAACCCTCAACTCATTTTAAAAAGTACTTGGATCTGATAGGGTGCTTCAAGTACTTGAAGTGCCGTAACCTACAGGTCTACGGACCATGTGCTGGAAAGTGGGATTAAGCTGGATGGCTCTTTATCGGCCGGCGTGGAACTTTCGATGATTCTATGATTCTAAGTGGGCTGAGGGTTACATAGAGATTTTACTAGACCTGCTTGATTCACATGGGAGTTAGAAAGAGAGTATAGAGATAGGGAGGAATAATTGAAGTAATCATACATGGACTATGGAAACAATGGGATTAATGGGGCATATGGCTTTTTCTCGTCTCGAGCGTTCCCATGTTCCCATCTATGCCAAGATTCCAAACACAACTATCAACCTGGACCCTAATTGTCTGCGTGTTTTCCACCATCTGCCTGCATCTTCAAAATGCCAAAGCAACAGAGATAAAAAAAAATACAATCTCTGGCATGGTAAAGCCTTCAGTATAAGTAAAGCTCGCAAATTAGTATTATCATTGTGGACTTTGTCATGTGCTGAATACAAATTGGATGCCTTCTGTGCATGCGACAATAAGTAACAGTGAGTCACCGCCAGACTCTTATCAAATGATTAGCTCAAAAGGGCAAATGTTGTTTACCTCCAAAGAGGATTAGTGAGGAAGTTTATAACAAAGGAGGAGGATACCTTTTCCCATTGGCGCAGCCAATGACGAAGGAGTGGAAGGGGTGATCAGCGCTGAGAAATCAGATGCAGATCGAGATAGTTGAATCTGTGCCACTTTTGTGGCAAGCGCAACGTTCGTTTTAGGCTGTCTGAAAGTGATCTTGCCCAAAGTGGGCAAGAGCTTTATTTAAATAATATAATACATTTAAATTATTCATAATATGATTTTCCATCTACCTAGGATGGAATTGCACTGTGTATAGCTTTTGCCTTTCTGGAACGGGCCCAAAGAAAGCTCCCTATGTGAGGAAGCTCTCAAAGGACCAGAGGCTTTTAATTTCTAGTTTTACAGTAAAAGTTTAGTACTTTCTTTGAATTTTAATGAAAATATTTTTACAGTTTTTAAAATTTTTTGGTCATAATAAAAGGTAATGTGGCACCAAAAAAGCCGAATATCTATTGTCCGCTAACTTACTGGAAAACTGATTGTAATTTGAAGTATTTAACATACTTAAGCAGAACATGAGATGAAAAAGAGATGGGAGATGAAAATAGAGTTCTTACAATGCAGAATTTCTCAGGAGCAAAAAGATGTTTTAACCGCAACATAGAACCCTGTGGTGGTTGGCAAATCAAGTTATAATTAATGATGGGATTACATATAATTACATAGAATGTACAGCACAGAAACAGGCCATTCGGCCCAACAGGTCCATGCCAGCGTGTATGCTCTACACGAGCCTCCTCCCTCCCTACCTCATCTAACCCAATCAGCATATCCTTCTATCCTTTCCCCCTCATGTGTTTATCTAGCTTCCTATTAAATGCATCTATGCTAATCACCTCAACTATTCCTTATCGTAGCAAGTTCCACATTCTAATCACTCTCTGGGTAGAGAAGTTTCTCCTGAATTTCCTATTGGATTTATTAGTGACTATCTTATATTTATGGCTCCTAGTTCTGGTCTCCCCCACAAGAGAAAACATCTTCTCTACGTCTACCCTATCAAACCCTTTCATAATCTTAAAGATCTCTATCAGGTCACCCCTCAGTCTTCTCTTTTCTAGAGAAAAGAGCCCCAGCTCAATCTTTCCTTATACGTATAACCTCTCAGTTCTGGTATCATCCTAGTAAATCTTTTTTGTGCCTTCTCCATTGCCTCTATATCCTTTTTATAATATGGAGACCAGAACTGTGCACAGCACTCCAAGTTTGGTCTATCCAAGGTTCTATACAAGTTTAACATCTCTGCTTTCAATTCTATCCCTCTAGAAATAAACCCCAGTGCTTGGTTTACTTTTTTATGATTTTATTGACCCGCGTCGCTACTTTTAATGATTTGCGTACCTATACCCCCAGATCCCTCTGCTCCTCGACCCTATTTAGACTCTTAGGGGTCGACTTTAGGATGGCCGAGCGGATGCGTTCATGGCGGGGGGGCTCTGAAAATTCGGGATTCCCGGGACAGGTCCGGAGCCTGGCTCTAACCCACCCGCTTCCGGGTTCCCCAGTGACGCGCTTAAATGCGCACGCAGCCCCCGCATGCGGGACTCCCACCAGCAATTAAAGCCGGCGGGATCCCACTTAAAGCAATTCATTTGATAGTTCAGGTCGTTAGCAGACAAGATTGGGAGGATATTTTAGGAGGGGTGGGATTTTCATCTAAACTGAGCGTGTTTCCCATACTGGGGGAAACACTCCCAGTTGAAACGGACGTGTTGCAGCCACCAGCCTGTGGGAGCTGCAAAGGTCCATTTGACAGTTGTGGGGGGGGGAGACCCTCACTCATTGCAGGAGGCCACTCTGTCACTTTGGACAAAGTTTGGCCTGTACCACCCTCCTCCTAACAATAAAATTCACCAACTCGGAACCTCAACCCGGTGTGCAGACACATTTACCTACCTTGTGGACCCCCTCGAACATACATCTTCCGGATTGGAGCCGCCATAGCTGCAGTCATGACCTCCTCAGAGGACGAACAGCATCACCAGCCTCGCCGGCCACGCCATCCACCTCTGACACGTGGAGCTCCACAACACAGTGCTGTGACACATCCACCTGCACAGCAGGAGGGAGGGCAACCGCAGAGAGAGATGCGTTGCAGAAGGCACTACCCTCGCCACAGGGTCTACAGACCGAGGCTCAGCTTCCTGGACTTCTCTGAGGAGCAGTGCACATGGAGGCTCAGAGTCACTCGACATGTAGTCGTGGACATCTGCAACCACCTTGATGCTGAGCTGCTCCCGGCTGGCCTGAGCACCATCTTCTTACCTGTCGCTGTCAAAGTCACCACTACCCTCAACAACTTCTCCTCCAGATCCTTCCAGGTGTCACCGGGGACATCGCCGGCATCTCTCAGTCGTCTGCATGAAAGAGCCCTGCAAATACACCTACACCCACTCTGCAGTGACACAATGGGTGGCATCAGGTGTGGGTCTTCATGGTGATCCTCAGGAAAGGGCATTATTGCACAAACCAGACAAGATTTGCAAAGACGTGGCAGTAGTGATGATAATAAATTTTAATGTGCTTTGCAAAACAAACAAAACTAAATCAAAAACATGACATTCTGTCTTACACCCTTGCGCATCCCCTTTTTGCTCACAAAACGTTAGCCTAACGTTTACAGGAACCCCTACATGGTGCTACCCCTGTGGCTTCAGCAGAGGTAGTGGCAGGTTGCTCTTGTCCATGCCCTGACCGATGAGATGTTTTACGCGGACGCCCTCTGGGTTTTGGTGCCCGTGAGGGCCCCTCCAAAGACTGCTCCACATGCACCTGTGCAGCGGCAGACTCGACCACCTGGAGAAGAAGCAGCATTGCGGGTACTGGTTGAGAGGGGGGCAATGGGTGAGATGTGGAAGCGCTTTGAGTGGTGTCCCCACTTCCATGTCGCCTTTCACCATCATCCCTCTCCTAGCCCAGGCCCACATCACTCCTTCCACCCTGCTGGACGGCAGTTTGGAGGACTTGTGCGAAGCCTTGGAAGGCCAGTTGTAATGTATCTGTCAGCCTGTTTAAGGTGGCAGAATGTTGCTCACCCTGAACCCGAATGGCCGTTGTCAGGGCCTGAATGGACTCATTGTTGAGCCGTGCTTGAAGCTTGTTGGAGGCTAGCCTTTCCTCCATCGCATACATTCCCACGACACTATCTCAGAGATGCCCTCACATCCCTGTGACAGTATCTCGGAGATACCCTCCTGTACCTTTGGCACCATTCCACTCATGCAGGAGTTGGACTCCTCCATCCTCTGTGCGATTGTGGAGAGTGCGCGTGACAACTGTTCCAGTACCTCGGCAATGTGGTGCTGGCCCTCGACCGTTCTCCTTTTCATGGCTGACCCCCAGGGTTCAGCATCTGCGTCCAGCTGAGCAGAGCCTGGAGAAGAGTGCTCCCACTGACACGGACTCTCCATGGCTGCCCCTGCCACCAGGGTCTGCTCATGATCACGTGTGCGTGGTGACTCACCACGTGCAAGCTCAACTAAGTGAGGACGGGGACCCACCAAGGTGTGTGTAATTGTGCTGGTAGATGGCTGGCTCAGATGTGACGATGCACCCTCAGAGGCCGGCAGGTCCTCTGAGGAATCGCCCTCTGCAGTCACGGCGGTCGCAGATGGTCCTGCAAGAGAACAGAAAGCAATATTAGGCATGTGGATAGATGTCGAGGTGCTGCAGATGCCAAGTGATGCTAAGATGATTCGCTATCATGAGTGCTGAGTGTTAGATTTTTGTCACCAGCCGTTTGTGTGCTCCTAGTCTCGGCGTCTGCCATGGACAGGCACTCCAGCGTCCGGCTTAGTTCCAATGCCTGCTGCTCCGCGTCCGTTAAGACCACCTGGTGTGGTGGGCCCCCTCCGCTCCTTGCCCTCTCCTGGGCATTCTGGCATCTCTTCTCCTATCAAGGCAAAACACAGAGAGGCGTGATTGAGTGATGATTTCATAGTGACTCGCTGCATGCATTGGTGTGGGTGGGGGTGACCATAAGGGAGATGCATGGGAGGGTGCGTTTGAGACATAGCCATGAGATTGTATGAGGATTGGGTTGCATGGTTAGGTTTGAATGGGAACTGGGGCGGTGAGTAAGTGCAGGCAAGGTGAGGATGATGGTTGAGTGGATGTGAGGAGTGATGCGAGAGCGTTGCGGTGGCAGTGCAGAAGGAGTTGTGTGGTGGTGGAGGTGATGTGGAAGACGGAGTGTGGGAGAATGCGTAAGTATACTCACTTTGGCTGACCTGGTTAGGTCATTAAAGTGCTTCCTGCACTGGACCCAGGTTCGGCACACATTGCTGCTGCTGCTGAACTCCTCGGCCATCTCCAGCCAGGCCTTCTTGGTGGCAGAGGGAGGCCACCTCCTCCTATCAGATGGGAAAAAAATTTCCCTCCTCCTCCTCACCCCATCGAGCAGCACCTGGAGTGAGGAGTCAGAGAACTTTGGAGCAGCCTTGCCTCTGGCCTGCTCCATGCTCCCAAAATGGTTCTTTGCTGCAGGAGGAGCATTGGAGGACTGCTCCTTTAAATAGGGCTCCTCCCGCTGACAGCCTGTGATGCGGGTGCACAGTGCGCCCGCTGCGCAGGTCTGGAATGGGAAACCCGGAAACACACGTAAGTACCTTCAATTAGGCTGTGATCGAGTGTGGAGCACCCTGAATTCACTGGGCGCGTTACCCATGTGCCCAGTCAACACCCCCCCCCTGCTGCCAACCCGCCTCCCTCCTAATATCGGGCCCTTATTATCCAAGCAATATGTGGTCCCTTTATTCTTCCTACGAAAATGTAATACCTCACAGTTATCTATATTGGAATTCATTTGCCAATTACACGCCCATTCTGCAAGTTTATTAATATCTTCCTGTATTTTGTCGCAGTCCTCCTCTGCATTAACTGTACCAATTTGGTGTCGTCCACAAATTTTGAAATTGTACTTCCGATTCCGGAGTCTAAAGCGTTTATGTAAATAGTGAATAACAGTGGCCTCAGCATCGATCCTTGTGAAACACCACTTCCCACTTTTTGCCAGTCTGAGTAACTACCTTTAACCCCTACTCTCTGTTTTCTGTTTTGTAGCCAGCTTGCTATCCATTCTGCCACTTGTCCTCTGACTCCACATGCCCTAACCTTAGTCATGAGTCTACTATGTGGTACCTTATCGAAGGCCTTTTGAAAATCCAAATATATTACATCTACTAAATTGCCCTTCTCTACCCTTTCTGTTACTTCTTCAAAGAATCCAATAAGTTTGGTCAAGCATGACCTTCCCTTTTGAAATCCGTGCTGACTATTCTTTATTATATTTTTGGCTTCTAGATGTTTTTCTATTACATCTTTGAGTAAGGATTCCATTATCTTTCCTACCACCAACTTTAAACTAATTGGTCTATAGTTCCCTGGACTTGTTCTAACTCCCTTTTTAAATATAGGAATCACATTAGCTGTCCGCCAGTCCTCTGGAACTATTCCCTTTTCTAATTAATTTTAATATATATGTAATAGTGCCTCTGCTATTTATTCCCTAAGTTCTTTTAATATGCGTGGATGCAATCCATCCAGACCAGGGGTTTTATCCTCTCTAAGTTTGATTAGTTTATCAATTACCTCCCCACTTTCTATCTTAAATATCTTTATATATTTTTTGATCTATTCTTCTAATGTCATGTCCACCATGTTAGTATCCCTGGTAAATACTGAGGCAAAGTAATTATTTAATACTTCTGCCATTTCACTGTCATTACCTGTGAGTTTATCAAGTGTATCCCTTAGTGACCCTATCCTTATTCTGACTTTTCTTTTGTTATTTATGTGTCTGTAGAATACTTTACTAATACTTTTTACATTCCTTGCAAATTTAATTTCGTAGTTTCTCTTTGCCTTCCTAATTGATTTTTTTTAACTTCTTTCCTAACCTTTTTGTATTCTCTTTTGTCATCCTTTCCTTTTTTGTCTTTGTACTTAATGCATGCCTTTTTCTTTAGTTTTAATTTTGCCCTTCTTTCTTTATTCACCCATGGTGTGTCATTACTGGCTAGTTTGTTCTTGCTTTTTAGTGGGATATATTTCTCCTGGACTCTATTGATCACCGTTTTAAATGTTTCCCACTGCTGTTCTGATTGATTTTGAAGTGCCCCATGTGCAATTGTTCGTGGTTGAAGTGTTAGCCTTGACTCGGTGATGGCAGTCTTGACTCTGAGTCAGAATACTTAATTGGCTGTGTGGCACTTTGGGACATCCTGAGGTTGTGAAAGATGCAATATAAATACAAGTTCTTTCTTTGAAGTAGTGCAGGGAGATCAGCAAACACCAGAGCTGGATTGCCTATATCCATCATTATGCCACTAACTGTATCTGCAGGCCCTGGCATATCTATCTGCCAGTGATAAAGCAAAAGTGATTCCATCGGTTCTGGTCTGCATGGACCCAGTTGCAACTACACCTGCAGCCAACTTGTGCCGCAGGGATGGCACTGCCAGTGGCATTGAAGGTAACTCCCCGTTTTAACTTTCTAGCCTCCATCTCCTCCCAGGCTAGCATAGGGATCATCTGCAGTATCATCTAATGTGCTGCCCACTAAGGTATCTGTTGGTGGCTGATGCATTGGTCAGAATGGTTAGTACCTGCTTTCACACTGAATAACATCAGCAGCATGAAATGGCTGCCCAACATCACCTGACTGCTGCATTTAAAACACAAGGCTTACAGTGCCAAATTCTACAAGAGATAACTGGGAAAATTCACAGATCGCACTTTCCCAGCAGAGAGTTGCACTTGAGTGAGCGTGAGTTGGAGAATCAGCACTGCAGTGTCGTAACTCTGTCTCCAACCCACCCTCCCTTCCAGTGCGGCTCTGTTCTGGGAGCATGGGATCGGTGAATTTACCCCTTTGCTCTTGCAGAATTTGTTTGGCACCAAAGGGCCCAATATTACCAGGGCAGCGGGTTTGCGGCGGGGGGGCGATTGGGCGCGTGGGTAACGCGCCCAGTGAAATCAGTCTGCCCCGAACGCAATCGCAGGCTAATTGGATCCACTTACCTCTTGTTCTAGGTTTCCCGCTGCTAAGCTGCGCGGCGGGCGGACTGCGCATGCGCAGTAAGGTCTGTCAGCTGGAGGAGCTCTATTTAAAGGGGCAGTCCTCCACTGACTGATGCTGCAAGAAATAGGAAAAATTACAGCATGGAGCAGCCCAGGGGGAAGGCTGCTCCCAGGTTTAATGATGCCTCACTCCAGGTATCATCGGATGGGGTGAGGAGGAAGGGGAGGACAGAGATCTTCCCCCCCGGCGGGCGGGAGGAAGCGGCCTGCCTCTGCCACCAAGAAGGCCTGGCTCGAGGTGGCAGAGGAGGTCACCTGCACCACCAACATATCGCCCACCTGCATATAGTGCAGGAGGCGCTGCAATGACCTAAGTAGGTCAGCCAAAGTGAGTACACTTACTCATTCCCCTACACTCCATCTGCCACATCACCGCCCCCACCCCACATCTCCTTCTGCACTGCCAACACTACTCTGTCACATCACCCCTCACACCCACTCAAAGCGACAGGTAAGAAGATGGTGCTTGGACCAGCCGGGAGCAGCTCGGCATGAAGGAGGCTGCAGATGTCCACGACTACATGTCGAGTGACTCTGAGGCTCCGTGCGCACTGCTGCTTCGAGAGGTCCAGGAAGCTGAGCCTCGGTCTGTGGACCCTATGGGTAGTACCCTCTGCGACACATCTCTCTCTGCGGTAGCCCTCCCTCCTGCTGTGCAGGTGGATGTGTTACAGCACTCTGTTGTGGAGCTCCACGTGTCAGAGGTGGACGGCGTGGCCGGCGAGGCTGGTGATGCTGTTCACCCTCCGAGGAGGTCATGACTGCAGCTACGGCGGCCCCCATCCAGAAGATGTACATTTGAGGGGGTCCGCAAGGTAGGTACATGTGCCTGGACACCGGGGTAAGTGTGCAAGTTGGTGAATTTTATTGTTAGGAGGAGGGTGGTGGAGGCCAAACTTTGTCCAAAGTGACAGAGTGGCCTCCTGCAATGAGTGAGGGTCTCCCCACCTCCCCCCCACCTGTCAAATGGACCTTTGCAGCTGCCACAGGCTGATGGCTGCAACACGTCCATTTGAACTGGGAGTGTTTCCCCCAGTATGGGAAACAGTCCCGGTTGTTTGTAAAATCCCACCCCTCCTGAAATATCTCCTTAATCAGGTCTGTAAACGACCTGAAATACCTAAATAAATAGCTTAAGTGGCACCCCACCGGCTTTAATTGCCTGCGGGTGTCCCACATGCGGGGGCTGCGCGCATGTCAGCGCGTCTGTGGGAAACCCGGAAGTGGGTGGGTTGGAGCCGGGCTCCCGACCCGCCCTGGGATTCCCCAATTTTCGGAGCCCCCCCCCGCCAGGAACGCACCCGGTCATGGGTTCTAAAATCGACCCCAAAGTGTTTCAGGGATTGGGGGAAAATCCTTTAAAGTACTTCCACTACAGTTAACCTCCAGTACAGTAGCACCAACTGCTACACCTTTAAATACCCAGCTTGGATGTTAATGACCGTAGAGTAACTTTTCAAATTTATTGGTATATGATATTTGAATAAATCTTCCTACTCGATCAGTAGTTCTTGATCACAATTCTCTTTCTCGCTTCTGTTCTTTTGTTAGGTTCCAGGTGCCTGCCTGACTTGGTTCTGCTTTTTCTTTCTTTTTGGATTCCATTTTTGAGAGAACGTGAGTTCAAATCAACCATTGCTGTTTTGAGAATTTGAATTCAGTTTGAATAAAAAATCTGGAAATAAAAAAGCTATCAGTAAAAAAAGTTTGATAATATATGCTGGATACAAAACTTTTAACTATATAGATTATGTAATATATTATGGTACATAATAAAAGTGCCACAAAATATATTGTGACATGTGGTGAGAGGTATACAATATCATGCAACACCAAAATGTCCTCCCCCCCACACCAGCCTAATTTACTTCCATTTCTCGTGAAGGCACTGATTCAAACTGGGCATGGTTTAATAGTGCTGGTGGACCTTTGTTAACTTGCCAACATGATCGTTCTTTGCATGTGAGCCTAGGTATTGAGCTTCGGCAGGCTATTCAAACACTGTAAGGAGTCCCAGCCGTCCCCAATCTGGTCCTCAGTTGATGTTTACACGTATCCACTTTCCACCAATAATCACTGGATAGAGATCGCAGCAGAAACCCTAGTTGACTTGATCTGCCTTGCAGGGGTGCTGAGGTCAATTGTAGTATGCCAGCTGATTTTAGATAGTTCAGCACAAACAAGTTCAAATCAGGGATCTTTTGATTTATATGAGCTTGTACCATAATATGGTTATTATGTCACCATGTCATTCATTGCACTTGTAAGTGTATTACACTGTCTCTAAACATGCTTAGTGCACTCTCCACATAACAGTAAAAGAAAGTAAAGAAAAACTTGCATTTCTACAGCGCCTTTCACAACTTCAGGATGTCCCAAAGTATTTTACAACCAATGAAGTACTTTTGAAGCAGAGTCACTGTTGTAATGTAGGAAACACGACAGCCAATTTGCGCACAGCAAAGTCCCACAAACAGCAATGAGATAAATGACCAAATAATCTTTTTTTGCAATGTTGAGGCAGAAATATTGACACCAGGGAGAACTCCCCTACTGTTCTTCAAAATAGTGTCCTGGGATGTTTTACGTCCACCTGAGGGGGTAGACGGGGCCTCGGTGTAACATTTTGTCCAAAAGATGGCTCCTCCGACAGTGCAGCACTCCCTCATTACAGCACTGGAGTGTCAGCGTAGGTTTTGTAGTAAAATGAACTGAAACTAAACAAAACATATAATCTGCCAGTGAGATTAGGGAATAATTTAGTCTCCAAATACCTGACATTCATAAACAGCTTGATTTTTGAAAACAGCAGTGACCAAATGCAGAACAATCTGAAATCAGCCATGATTTTTCGAGTAACTACTTTAGCGATCAGTTTCAAAGATCTCATTATGCTATGAGGTTCAAATAACCCGTAAATAATTCAATCTTCACTTTGAAGGTCTGCGTTATCATCTGAACTGGTTTGCATACTTGAAATTGTTCTGCAGCGCTGATCGTGAAAATGTAAAACAAATTTATCAGCAGGCAAGAATCATTAGTTTGCTGCCCTTCAGCATCTTTCATCCTAATCCTGCTGATTTTTTGCCAGAACTTCCATTCTCCACGAGGGTGTGTTTGAAATGATAGGCAGAGTAGAACACTGATTTCCCCCCACAAATAGATCCGCTGCCAAATGGATTCCAGGGAGAAATTCAAAGTTGAAGTTATTGCAAGCCAATCCTTGGCCCCTTTATATCACAGCACTGCTGCGAGTGGCCATCCTTAGATTCATGCCAGCACTATAGTTTATATGAGGAAATGCTGCTGCCTCTGCACTCTGCACTCACTGAAAGTTTCCTCAAGAGGTGCTTTTCATTCAGGCTTTCAGCAACTTGCACTTATCTGCCTTTACCATAGCAAAACATCCTAAGGCACTTCATGAGGGAAAGAAGCAAATGAAACACTGCCTCCGCCATTTTCTCCTGCTACTAAGCCTACTGGTACGTGTTGGCATTGTGATCTTCTGCATGCTATCGCATACCAATACAGGAATGTACAGAACTGGAAATGATCCATCTTGCCAGTCCCAAAGTTTGAAAAACACCATACATTACTCTATAGGGGTAAATTGATGAATTCACACTAGCAGTAGTGCATATTGGAACTTTGGGTGCACCTTACCCACAACGTTCTGACCATTAAAATTACTTAATTCATGTATTCACTATCTCTGTGGAGAGTAGTTAAATCTAAAACATTCGTTTATTTTCTCTCTTCTGGGCTTGAGGCCAGGGTTCAATTTATCTACAACCTTGGAACATTGAACACCTTAATAAACCATCAGGGATGGTCAGCAGCCAGAAATGAAGGTGACAAGTCATGAAGGTGAAACAGCTGCACGTGTGCAATCGTGAACAGGTGATGCGGAATCCAACACCCTCCGTGTAACCCTCCAGGTTCCGCAGCACAAGAAGCTCCAGCATACGACACAATTGTTTCTATTGGACTGGACACAGTAATCCAAACGGAGCATTGCAAACATGCGCATGAACTGGAATGATGTTAAGCAATTTCAGTGCTTACAAAAGACTGAAGGAATGAAATGCCTCCTTTTGATCATTTTAGCAGAAAAGTTGGCATGAGTACATAATGCAACTTTCCAGAGGAGTGCTGTATCTCCTTGAGTTTCTGGTTTCTTCACATTCCACAGACAGGTGGATATAATGTCTCATTATTTTCAGTGATGATTCATGAGATTGTCTGGTCTATGCATGATGAGAAACAGCATTCCTAAACCAGTTCAGCCACATTTCTGGATTAAATGACTAACGTAATCAACATAGAAATAGTGATAATGAATATTCTAGAAGTGATTTGTGCAATTAAGAGGGATCTCCACCCTTGTAAAATTCCCTCTGCAAAATGCAGAACAATAGTGAGATTGTGGGAGGTCAACAGCTGCCTCTTTTCAATTGACCTGTAAAGATGACACTGGGTTGCCCCAGTATCATTAACAGAGAAACAAATTTGCACCTACCCCTTTGTTTTAAGGAGGCACAACTAATAAAAGAATTGAAACATGAAGTCCGATTTCAACAGAACAAAAGGGAAACTTAAAAAAAACTAAATCATAGAGTTATTGCTTGTATCTGTTAGACACTCTACTTGTGGTGCTGAATGCATCAAGCACATCGCTGGACACCACGTGTTCCCTCTCCAAGGCCACCTGGGTACTGACAAGACAACAGAAGAAAGCTAGGCAGCCAGGGGAAAAAGGCCCCAAATCCACTAGGATCTTCCCAGCCAAATCACCATTTGCTAACTGTATCGGGTGCAGAGTAGACTTCAGTCCACCGTGCTGATAAAATGGGCTATAGCACTTCAGGTGCTTCTCATCACATTAGTGATCCATGATTGCAACTCTGTGTCATCCAAAGGTTGGAACAAACGGTATGTGTGCAAATGGGACATTGTGTGTGCACAGCTCAGAGTACCCCCATTCTGATAATGGATGGAGTGGAGGTAGGGAAGGACGAACAGTGAATGTAGTGGTATCTGGATTGGATTTGAGGACAAGGTCTCGGGTTGTTCAGTTACACTGGGTCTCACAATTACAGAAATGTTTATGTTCTATGGAAACTGGTAACGTACAGGTGAGGCATCTTCTGATGGCTCAGTTGGTAAAGTAAACTTGTAACTGAGCCATACAGACCAGATTTGATTCTAAGGGTCTGATTATATCGAGGGGGCGGTGGTGGAGGGGGGGTGGAATTCCTGGCGGGAAACCCAGAAGTATGGGTTTTCCGGATGTCCTTACGATTTTGACGTAAGGACATCTTTGAATTTTTTTTGACCATTTCCCGCCCGACAGGCCAGCCTGATTGACAGGCAGGTCTCAGTCGGAAGGGAGAAGAGGAAGGAAGAGAAAGCGAGCAGCTAAGTGTTAGATGGGGGGGGGGGGGTCATCGGGGGAGTTGGGAGTCACAGGGGTGGGCAGTCATCGGTTGGGGGGGGGTCAGTCATCATGGGCCATTGGTGGGACTCAAGTTTCCGGGGGGGTCAGTCACGTGGGGCATTGGTGAGACTCAAGTCTCCGGGGGGGTCAGTCACGTGGGGCTGGGTCAGTCATCGGGGGTCTCAGTCATCGGGGTGGGGGGGCTCAGTCATCAGAGGGTACCAGTCATCAGGGTTTGTCAGTCATTGGGGAGACTCAGTCATTGGGGGGGGGGGGGTCATCGGGGGGACTCAAGTCTCGGGGGGGTCAGTCATCGGGGATCATCGGGGGTTGGAGTCAGTCGGGGGGCTCAGTCATCGATGGGGGGGCGCATCAGTCATCGGGGGGTGGGTCAGTCATCGGGGGGTGGCTCAGACATCGGGGGTGTCAGTTATCGGGGGTCATTGGTGGGAGGTCAGTCATCGCGGGGATCAGAGATCATGGGTCATCGCGGGGATTGGAGATAGTGGGGGGGTTGCTGCAGGTAGGCTTGTTGGGCCGGGGGGAAGCACACCTGCTCCTCTGGGCCCACAAGCTGTGCTATAAAGGCACTTACCTGCAGCTTCGGACCTTCTCGCCTCCTCTCACGTGGCGTGAAGGAGAAGGCCTGGGAATCCCGGCCCCCCAGGGATTAAAAACAAAAAAACCTTTCAAAATGGAGGCCCACCGCCCCCTTGAAGGCTTTCACTGACTGACCTGCCTCCTGAGAGCCGGTTGGTCGTCCACCACTCGTTCAGCCTCTGTGAAAACTGAAAGTGGGCGGGTTGGGGGTGGGTTTTAGATTTTTAACATTTTTATTGCCCCCTCCGCCCCCAACCTACCCATTTTTTTCCATTTAAAATCATGCCCTAAATCTCTGCTGACTTTGCAGGTGGGGTGAGTACGAATATTAAAGGGTATCGGGAGTGAGCAAGAGAATGAGATAAAGAGGTACATGTGAAGAAAAGCACCAGTGTAAACTTTAATTGGGGGGGGGGTTCGGAATGGCCTGTTTCTGTGCTGTAATGGTCTTTGATTACGTGATTCTAGGTGCTACAATTACTTCAGTATTACTGTGGAAGGAAGGGAAAATTAGCCAGAGTTTCTGCTCCTGTCTGTGCTGTGTTAGTTGATTGCATCCAGGGCAGCAGTTGGAACACTGCAGTTGGTCAGTATCTCTGGCTTACGAATCTGAAAAATCAGCCGGGGATATCACTCCTGATCACTATCTAGTGATTGAAACACTTGTGCATGGATGTATGGTGAGATCAGACTGATTGAATAATCTACTTGAAGAATGGTCATTTAGGCCAGCACTTGGGAAACCGAAACCTTGCAAGAGTTGGTGCCGCCAGGAGAAAATATTGGAGGAAAAAAACAAGGCTGTCTTTGGGAGCCGTGTATATTATTGAGAGTTTTAACAATGTCTCATTTGATCAATGTTGTAATGATAACCATTGTGCGATACATTGGATCCTGTGTTCCATCAGAGGATGAAGGGAGGATGTTTTACTGGTTTTAGGAAATATAAAAGAATAGTTCACAAAACCTGAGGTTGCCAGCACCTTCGCACAAAATTAGTTTCACTGACGGGGATTTGAGAGCGATATTTCACTGAGATGTTTGTCTCTTCAGACAGCCAGTGGCAAAATTGGTTGATGTGCACACATTGGGCTCGATATTAGGAGGGAGGCGGGTTGGCAGCAGGGGGTCGACTGGGCGTGTGGGTAATGCGCCCAGTGAATTTGGGGTGCTTCGCACGCGATCGCAGCCTAGTTGAAGGCACTTACCGTGGCTTCCGGGTTTCGCGCTGGAAAACTGCGCAGCGGGCGGACTGCGCAGCCGCATCAAAGGCTGTCAACTGGAGGAGCCCTATTTAAAGGGGCAGTCCTCCACTGACTAATGCTGCAGAAAGGAGCCAAAATTACAGCATGGAGCAGCCCAGGGGGAAGGCAGCTCCCACGTTTAATAATGCCTCACTCCAGGTCCTACTGGATGGGGTGAGGAGGAGGACAGAGATCTTCTTCCCGGCGGACAGGAGGAAGTGGCCTGCCTCTGCCACCACGAAGGCCTGGCACCAACATATCACGCACCTGCAATAAGTGCAGGAGGCGCTTCAATGACCTAAGTAGGTCAGCTCAAGTGAGTACACTTACTCATTCCCCTACACTCCGTCTGCCACATCACCACCCCACCCCACATCTCCTTCTGCACTGCCAACACTACTCTATCACATCACTCCTCACACTCACTCAAAGCTCATCCTCATCTTACCTGCACTTACTCACCTCGCCAGTACTCATCCTGTCACTACCACTCAACCCAAACCTCATACAATCTCATGGCTCTATCTCATACTCACCCTCTCGTGCATCTCTTTCACGGTCAGCCTCACCCAACCTGCCACTACCTGTGCTGCAGCCACAGAGCGTGTATCACATATGTGCAGTAGGAAGCATAAGGCAAACGTGTTGTGAGCATGAAGGGGATGCACAAGGGTGTTTGAGGGTTTGTCATGGTTTTTACTTATATTTGATTTCTGATCAACTCACATTACATATTATATTGGCACCACTACTGCCACGTCTTTGCAAATCTTGTCTGGTTTGTGCAATAATGCCCTTTCCTGAGGATCACCATGAAGACCCACACCTGATGCCACCCATTGTGTCACTGCAGAGTGGGTGTAGGTGTATTTGCAGGGCTCTTTTGTGCAGACGACTGAGAGACCCTGGGGATGTCCCCGGTGGCACCCTGGAAGGATCCAGAGGCGAAGAAGTTGAGGGCAGTGGTGACTTTGACAGCGACAGGTAAGAAGATGGTGCTCGGTCCATCCGGGAGCAGCTCGTCATTAAGGAGGCTGCAGATGTCCGTGACTACCTGGCGACTGACTCTGAGCCTCCGTGTGCACTGCTGCTGAGAGAGGTCCAGGAAGCTGAGCCTCGGTCTTTAGACCCTGTGGCGAGGGTAGTGCCCTCTGCGACGCATCTCTCTCTGCCGTTGCCCTCCCTCCTGCTGTGCAGGTGGATGTGTCACAGCACTCTGTTGTGGAGCTCCACGTGTCAGAGGTGGACGGTGTGGCCGGCGAGGCTAGTGATGCTGTTTGTCCTCCGAGGCGGTCATGACTGCAGCTACAGTGGCAGCCCCCATCCGGAAGATGTACGTTTGAGGGGGTCCGCAATGTAGGTACATGTGTCTGGACACCGGGGTTGAGGTTCCAAGTTTGTGAATTTTATTGTTAGGAGGAGGGTGGTGGAGGCCAACCTTTGTCCAAAGTGTTAGAGTGACCTCCTGCAATGAGTCAGGGTCTCCCCCCACCCCCCCACCCCAACACCTGTCAAATGGACCTTTGCAGCTGCCACAGGCTGGTGGCTGCAACACGTCCATTTTAACTGGGAGTGTTTCCCCCAGTACGGGAAACACGCTCAGTTGAGATGAAAATCCCACCCCTCCTAAAATATCCTACCGATCAGGTCCGCTAACGACCTGAACTATGTAATTAAGTGGCAATTAAAGCCGGCAGGAGTCCCGCGTGCGGGGGCTGCGTGCGCATCTAAGTGCGTCACTGGGGAACCTGGAAGTGGGCGGGTTGGAGCCGGGCTCCGGACCCGCCCTGGGAATCCTCGATTTTCGGAGGCCCCCCGCCACGAACCCGCCGGCTCGGATGTCCAAAAATCGAACCCATTATATTCATACAGCACATAAGGAGCATATGCCAAGTTAAATTCACACCTCACAAAAAGTGATCAGGTAAATTTACACTTCATACAAGGCAAACAAAAGGAATTTGAAATTTCTTCCATTAATAGAGGTTCTGTGGACTGCCTACTGCATTAAATGAGTTTGATCAGGATTTAAATGCACTTATATTTTTAAATTTATAGCTACTGCATTAATATAGTGGCATTTCATGATTTACAATATATGAGGGTCAATTTTCCAAATGTGCACAGGCGGCAAGGAGCCTTGCCTTGCCCACTGCCCAAGCTTATCGGGAAATTGTGAGTGCACTACCCATGACTTTCCATCCATTAAGTTTGCATATGATTTCCTGACATGTGCAGCGAGCGAGCGAAACTTTGCACCAGTATGAATTTGGAAAGTTAGCCCTGTAATGTTTATATTAAAAAAGAAATCACAGTTTGCTGTGGCAATTCAGAGGTTTGGTCACAGCGAGGAAAACCGAAAAGAAACAGAAAAATATTAAACCCAAAGTACAAACAGAAAGTGAAAGAGAATAGAAGGGTTAATTCTTTTGGGTAGCAATTCAGAATAGGACACAATTCTGATGAAGGGTCTCTATCTAAAATGGTAATCTGAGTTTTCTCTTTTCAGGCATTGATGAGTCTGTTGTGCATTTCCAGCATTTTTCTTTTGAATTCATAGTTAGGGGAGACATTTTCAATTAGATTTTAATGTGGATGTGGAGAGTATGCCAAAGCAAACAATGAGCATCATTTACAAATCATGTCTGTCAAAAACTATTAGAAGCCTCCTTCACTTGGAACTAACCAGCTGGATGATTATAAGCCCTCAAGATTCATTAGTTTGGGTATGTTGCCGACATGTTATGTGAGTGTCTCATTAATACTCCTTACATAGTTTCAAGGCAGTTCTAACAGTGGACATGTTGCAGATGTTAAACAGAAAATGCTGGGAGCATTTGAAAAAGAGCAAAATAAGGAAAAAGGTAGGGAAAACACACCCCCGCACACACGCACACATCCACTCACACACACACGCACACGTCCACTCACACACACGCACACGTCCACTCACACACACGCACACGTCCACTCACACACACGCACACGTCCACTCACACACACACGCACACGTCCACTCACACACACGCACACGTCCACTCACACACACACGCACACGTCCACTCACACCCCCGCACACGTCCACTCCCACCCACGCACACGTCCACTCACACCCCCGCACACGTCCACTCCCACCCACGCACACGTCCACTCACACCCCCGCACACGTCCACTCACACCCACGCACACGTCCACTCACACCCACGCACACGTCCACTCACACACACACGCACACGTCCACTCACACCCCCGCACACGTCCACTCACACCCCCGCACACGTCCACTCACACCCACGCACACGTCCACTCACACACACACGCACACGTCCACTCACACCCCCGCACACGTCCACTCCCACCCACGCACACGTCCACTCACACCCACGCACACGTCCACTCACACCCCTGCACACGTCCACTCGCACCCCTGCACACGTCCACTCACACCCCTGCACACATCGACTCACACCCCCGCACACGTCCACTCACACCCCCGCACACGTCCACTCACACCCCTGCACACGTCCACTCACACCCCCGCACACGTCCACTCACACCCCCGCACACGTCCACTCGCACACACGCACATGTCGACTCACACCCCTGCACACGTCCACTCACACCCCCGCACACATCGACTCACACCCCCGCACACATCGACTCACACCCCCGCACACGTCCACTCACACCCCCGCACACATCCACTCACACCCCCGCACACATCGACTCACACACACGCACACTCACACCCCTGCACACATCCACTCACACACACCGCACACGTCCACTCACACCCCCGCACACATCGACTCACACCCCCGCACACATCGACTCACACACACGCACACATCCACTCACACCCCCGCACACATCGACTCACACCCCCGCACACATCGACTCACACACACGCACACGTCCACTCGCACCCCCGCACACGTCCACTCGCACCCCCGCACACATCGACTCACACCCCCGCACACATCGACTCACACACACGCACACGTCCACTCACACACACGCACACATCCACTCACACACACGCACACGTCCACTCACAGACACGCACACGTCCACTCACACACACGCACACGTCCACTCACACCCCCGCACACGTCCACTCACACCCCCGCACACATCGACTCACACCCCCGCACACATCGACTCACACACACGCACACGTCCACTCACACACACGCACACGTCCACACACGCACACGTCCACTCACACCCCCGCACACATCGACTCACACCCCCGCACACATCGACTCACACACACGCACACGTCCACTCACACACACGCACACATCCACTCACACACACGCACACGTCCACTCACAGACACGCACACGTCCACTCACACACACGCACACGTCCACTCACACCCCCGCACACGTCCACTCACACCCCCGCACACATCGACTCACACCCCCGCACACATCGACTCACACACACGCACACGTCCACTCACACACACGCACACGTCCACACACGCACACGTCCACTCACACACACGCACACATCCACTCACACCCACGCACACATCCACTCACACCCCCGCACACGTCCACTCACACCCCCGCACACATCGACTCACACCCCTGCACACATCCACTCACACACACGCACACATCCACTCACACCCCCGCACACATCCACTCACACACACGCACACGTCCACTCACACACACGCACACGTCCACTCACACACACGCACACGTCCACTCACACACACGCACACGTCCACTCACACCCCCGCACACGTCCACTCGCACACACGCACACGTCCACTCGCACCCCCGCACACGTCCACTCACACCCCCGCACACATCGACTCACACCCCTGCACACATCCACTCACACACACGCACACATCCACTCACACCCCCGCACACATCCACTCACACCCCCGCACACGTCCACTCACACACACGCACACGTCCACTCACACACACGCACACGTCCACTCGCACACACGCACACGTCCACTCGCACACACGCACACGTCCACTCGCACACACTAAAATGTTTAACTGGAGATCAGGAGATGGTTGAATAATTGGAGTGATATTAGTATTTGGGAATAGAAAGCATAATGAATGAAATCAAAGAAATAAGAAACATAAACGAGACAAGCTTAACGAGGTGGGGGATAGGCAAGTAGGAAGGGAAGCATGAAAAACTGGCAAAACAGAGTGGGCTCCAGTGGTCCAGGAGCCTGGTAAAACAAAAAAGTAGGATGACTCCAAGGATGCAGATAACCCCCACCCCCACCCCCCAGAATGGAATTCCGCTGGAGGCATGGTGCAGTGGTTTGCAGGTGGAAAAGCACCAGTACAGAGTTAATCAGAGCTACATGGGCTTTATGTGAAAATACTGAATATCAATAGGTATGCTGATATTGTTCACAACATCTGAGCTTTGCTCTCCCCTTTATACAAATATCAGACTACTCCCAATCCCTGTTGGAGGGTAAATAGGAAATAGCCCAAGTTTGTGGTGCCTCTGATAACCATTACTAAAACTTGGGTCCCAGATGTCAGTGGAGCAGGGAATTCATTTCTGTCATATCGATAGTATGCTGTTCACTGACAGGAGCAGAACATGCTTGCTGCTGACAGTACAACATCAATATAAAAATGACACTACATGCTACAGCACAGCACAGTATAACATAATGTTCTATGCACCCAGAATCCCATCCTCATTGCTTACTTGTGTGTGTGTGTGTTTGTGTGTGTGTGGCGCAGGGGGAGGTGGAGGAGAGAGAGAGAATGGAGATTGTGCTGATACCTTGGATACTCTCCCAATAAGTGGAATTTGTCATTACTGCTGCAGGGTCTCTGCCCATCTGCCCAAATATCTGCAGCACGATGAATCAACACTGACCCTGCGGTACTGCTTTCACAGTGACAAAATGGTGTCAATATTTTTACCAGGGTGAACATAGAATGATATAGATTTCCTCGTTGTCCAAACTGAAACAAGCAAGTTTTTTATTGGCCAATAATTGTAATTTTTAGGTAGCAGTGTATGGAAGCTAGAGTTAACCTTTAACCCGTCTTATTTCTGCAGCCTAGCAGGTTTTGCATAGTCACATCAGTGCAACACACCCTACAATAAGAAAATACCACACATTAATAAGTAACCCAGTATTCCAGTCAAGGCACTCACAAACATTTATTATAGTGCAGCTACCCTGCTTGGAGATTGGCCTCCTGATAAATCAAGGCCACTTATCTTTTTACATTGTGAAAAGTATGATTTATGCTGCTGAGAATATTCCAGACTTCTGACAGAATTTTTCTTGGATTCAACAAAAGATATGTATTTCTGGCTGTGAAGGTAGGAAGACCATCTTTAATATAGTTAACATCAAAATTGTCTTTCTTTTCAGAAGCTTCTAAAACATCAGTCTCTCTTGTACGTCTGTCACAAGGAATGAACAGGTATAGTTCAAATTGCTTGTATCTTGTTTGCGTCAAGTTATATTACAGAATTGGGAGTTTGAATATATGGCGAAAATCCCAAATTTGGAGACGGTTACCCTCTTTCTCCATCATATACGAAACATTAAAGGCAGTTCTTGGCTTCACCCGGTGTCTACATAAGAGTATTTGCCAGCAGGGATCACCGAATAGCAATCAGGGGGGTAATTTTAACCGAGCCCACCCGAGCAGGTGCAGGTCTGGTGCCCATTTTAGACCTCACCCAATTTTACACTCCAATGATTTCATGGAGCGTAAAATCCAGCGTAAAATGGGCGTCCGACCTGAACCCGCCCCGTTCACACCTCCCAGGTGTAGGAGCTCTGGCTCTTTTTTGTTTGCTTCCTTATCACAGTGTTGCTAAAATGAACCTTAATGTCCCTGTCAGTAGCTGTCTGAGATCAGTTAATCAGCACAAACTGACTATTGAATTTTAGAGATGTCCATTGTGCATGGTGTATTTACCAACCAAATGATCGGGGGTGGGAGGGATGGCGGATGCTGTTATAAGTGTAGGTATACCACGGAGGACATAGGCACAGACTACATACAGTATACAGTTAGAAATGTGAAAAGGGGAGAACAATCATGGGGTTGAAGGAAGAGGGAAAATTAGCAATGAGTCAATATCCTTGTCTACAGTTTTTCTGCAATGAATTCAGTACTAGAGTTCAGTCATCACTTCCAGTCAAATGTGCCACTCATGGGCCTATAATAGATGCCATGTTTGAGACCTGAGATATAATTAAAGGGGAACATAGACAGTGCTGTGCACTCTATAATTTTTTGGTGGGGAAGACTAATGAGTCAATATGGAGTCCTGAGCATAGTAAATAGTTTTATTTGAGAGAGCCTGATAATTATGGAAGATTATATAGCCGACATAGTGTTATGGCTGAGAGTGTCTCGTGAGACTAAGGTGTAACATATGAGGGTGAAAAATGCTCTGAAGGTAAAATATAACAAAAATTGTGTTAGAATTGAAAGTCATGTAACCAGAATAAGTTGTGTGACAGAGCCAGTGTGTTGAAAGCCTTATAATGATGGTGAGATGTAACAGAATTACAGTTACATACAGAAAATGGCCCTTTCTCAAAATTCCCTCGATTGAATGTCACACATTTTCCTGTTGAGTTCTGTTCGCACCCTTTGATCACAGGAATTGTCTTCCCAACATTGGAGCCAAATTCACCTTATTCAGACAGTCATAATATTGTCTGTTCTTTCCGTTTGCAACCCTTCCTCATCATAATCTACACATCTTCGCATTTTGGTTTTAACACATGTTTGCATGTATATATATTAGGTTTGCATCAACTCTCTAATATTTCACAGACTCTATAACTGGATCAGTAGATGTGACTAGTGGAGTCCCGCAGGGATCTGTCTTGGGACCTCAATTATTCATAATATTTATTAACGACTTAGATGAAGGCATAGAAAGTCTCATATCTAAGTTTGCCGATGACACAAAGATTGGTGGCATTGTAAGCAGTGTAGATGAAAACATAAAATTACAAATCGATATTGATAGATTAGGTGAATGGGCAAAACTGTGGCAAATGGAATTCAATGCAGGCAAATGTGAGGTCATCCACTTTGCATCAAAAAAGGATAGAACAGGGTACTTTCTAATTGGTAAAAAGTTAAAAACAGTGGATGTCCAAAGGGACTTCAGGGTTCAGGTACATAGATCATTGAAGTGTCATGAACAGGTGCAGAAAATAATCAAGAAGGCTAATGGAATGCTGGCCTTTATATCTAGAGGACTAGAGTACAAGGGGGCAGAAATTATGCTGCAGCTATACAAAACCCTGGTTAGACCGCACCTGGAGTACTGTGAGCAGTTCTGGGCACCGCACCTTCGGAAGGACATATTGGCCTTGGAGGGAGTGCAGCGTAGGTTTACTAGAATTATACCCAGACTTCAAGGATTAAGTTACGAGGAGAGATTACACAAATTGGGGTTGTATTCTCTAGAGTTTAGAAGGTTAAGGGGTGATCTGATCGAAGCTTATAAGATATTAAGGGGAACAGATAGGGTGGATAGAGAGAAACTATTTCCGTTGGTTGGCAATTCTAGGAGTCTAAAAATTAGAGCCAGACCTTTCAGGAGTGAGATTAGAAAACATTTCTACACACAAAGGGTGGTGGAAGTTTGGAACTCTCTTCCGCAAACGGCAATTGATACTAGCTCAATTGCTAAATTTAAATCTGAGATAGATAGCTTTTTGGCAACCAAAGGTATTAAGGGATATGGGCCAAAGGCAGGTATATGGAGTTAGATCACAGATCAGCCATGATCTTATCAAATGGCGGAGCAGGCTCAAGGGGCTGAACAGCCTACTCCTGTTCCTATATTCCTATGTTTTCTATGTAGGACCCACTCTAACGTCAGAGTATAGCACAGGCTCAAGACAGGTCCATCCACACAAGATGGGTTTGGACAAATAGTGCTTTTCAGCCCATTGGTTCTCAACCTTCCAGAATACGAATCTCACTGTATCCTCATTAAAGCAGCTAGCTATTTCTTAAATGAGTGCAGTGTCCTGACCTCACACATTGTCCCTAGCAACCTGTCCAAGCTGTTGATTATCTTCTGTGTAGGGAAATTCTTTCTGGCATCTATCCGACATGTCCTTCACAATCCTAAATCTGTTCCTTTTTGTTCTGAAGATCGTAATATTACAGGTTTACTTTCTTTATCTTGGTAATTATCTTATACACCTCTTTAAGGCCCCCTCTGATATGCTGTTTATCAAAGCTGAAGAGCACCAGCTTACCTAGTCATTCCTCAGGACTCACTTTTTAACACCAGAGACAAGCCTTCTTGTTCTCCACTGCCTGTGGTACAAATTTTGGGTCTGCCTTAGATATTCTTTGTGGTTCACAGTGTTGGTCACTCCTGTAAGTGAACCCCATTTTTTGCATTCAGGACTGCGCCTGTACTGTCCAATATCTAATCATGTGACAGTATGACCTGCAGTGTAACAGTAGGACCCCCTTGTGATCGGAACTGGAAATCATGTCTTTCACATGGGTTCTCATGTACGCTTCTCCAATCTTTTAGTAAGGGGATTGAAAACAACTTATTGAGACAAGGTCAGATATGAATTGTTATGTTACTTTACTTTATAGACAGCAATTGAATGTACAGAGTGACAATTAGAATCAAAACTTCATTTAACTTCAAACCCCTGCTCATGAATAAGAAAAAGCAATAAACATTATCCCACATTAGTGGGCTAACTTATCTATTTCTGGTCAGCCTTCAGATTCTGATTTGGCTCTGAGCTTAATATGAGTGCACATTCCCTCCCAGGCCAAGCTTTTTTCCAACACCTAACTGGACTGATGGACTGACTGGATCATTTTTTTCCCTTGTTTCCTGTCCCACAGGTGGTAAAGGATTTGTTTCCTGATCTCTCCCTTGTATGGGGGTTGCCAATCAAGCTTGCTACCATCCTCCACCACCACCCCCCCACCCCCCGCAAAAAAAAAAAAATAGTTTGAAACTAGCTTCATGCAAAGCTCAATAGGAAGGGACATCCTAGCCCTCAAGTTGCGAATGTTTGCTCGGTGTGTCTGAGGTGAAATAACGACTCCTCTATGTTAGCCGATGGATAAGTTTCAGTGCTTGCCTCATGGTCCCAGTAGTTGCAGTATTTGGCTGTGGAGGATTTTGAATTATGGTGAATTCCCTTTACATTAATCATACCCAAATCCTTTCAGCGGGAAAATGGTCAAAAAACTCCCAAAATGTAACAGCATGGATTGGCCTCTTTTGTCATGAAGAACAGAAATTTACTCAATACTCTAGGTATGGCCTGATGAGCACTGCACTTACGGAGAAAGAAAATGGGGGGAAAAAGCACATTGTTTTTAATGCCCCTCTGATTTTACTCCTGGATTGCTTACAGCAATGTCCAGGAGAATAATTTTTAATTCCTCGAGACTCCAGGATAATCATGGAGGGATGGCAAACGTATGCTTAGATTATATATTTACAGAAGGTATACAGTTTGCAGGAAGATCCATGTGGTATTCTTTTTTTGCAATATCTACCCGGTGCATTAAAAGCTTGTAAGGCTGTGGATTCAGTCACTTTCAAACATGTGAGCAGAGACCAGTTGTAGCACCCAACAGAATAAAAAGCACGAAGGGTTACGGCATTTGATCACTTATGTAGTGGACAGTGCACATTGTGTGGACATGTGAGCACTGATTCAGGCTTGGTTGTGATATAGGGAATACTCCTTAAAACTCCTTTCACCTGTGAAAAATGGCCACTTGAGTGACATAGCAGAGGGCTGCAGCACCTATGAACATGTAGAATCAGTCTGGGTGGAGTTAAGAAGCACCAAAGGGCAGAAAACACTGGTGGGAGTTGTCTATATGCCTCCAAACAGTAGTGGCAATGTAGGGGATGGGATCAAACAGGAAATTAGAGATGCATGTAACAGGGGTACTACAATAATCATGGGTGACTATAATCTACATATAGACTGGTCAAACCAAATTAGCAATAATACTGTGAATCCCTGGGGTGTGTATGAGATTGTTTTTTTAGACCAGTATGTTGAGGAGCCAACCAGAGAACAGGCTATCCTAGATTGGGTGCAATGAGAAGGGGTTAATTAATAATCTTGTTATGAAGGGTCCTTTAGGAAAGAGTTACCATAACATGATAGAATTCTTCATTAAGATGGAAAGTGAAGTAGTCCAATCCGAAACTAGGGTCCCTAAATCTAAACAAGGGAAACTACGAAGGTATGAGGAGTGAGTTGGCTATGATAGATTGGGAAGCTTCATTAAAAGGCATGACGGTGGATAGGCAATGGCTAACATTTAAGGAATGAATGCATGAATTGCAACAATTATACATTCCTTTCTGGCACAAAAACACAAAAGGAAAAGCGGCCCAACCATGGGGTACCGCAGGGATCAGTGCTTGGGCCCCAGCTATTCACAAAATATATCAATGATTTGGATGAGGGAACCAAATGTAATATTTCCAAGTTTGCTGACGACACAAAACTAGGTGGGATCGTGAGTTGTGAGGAGGATGCAAAGAGGCTTCAAGGTGATTTAGACAAGTTGAGTGGATGGGCAAATACATGGGCGATGCAGTATAATGTGGATAAATGTGAAGTTATCCACTTCGGAAGGAAAAACATAAAGGCAGAGTATTATTTAAATGGTGATAGATTGGGAAATATTGATGTACAAAGGGACCTGGGTGTTCTTGTACACCAGTCACTGAAAGCAAACATGCAGGTGTAGCAAGCAGTTAGGAAGGCAAATGGTATGTTGGCCTTCATTGCAAGAGGATTTGAGTACAGGAGCAAGGATGTCTTACTGCAGTTATACAGGGCCTTGGTGAGACCGCACCTGGAGTATTGTGTGCAGTTTTGGTCTCCTTACCTAAGAAAGGATATACTTGCCACAGAGGGAGTGCAGCGAAGGTTCACTAGACTGATTCCTGGATGGCAGAACTGTCTTATGAGGAGAGATTGGGTCAACTCGGCCTGTATTCACTCGAGTTTAGAAGAATGAGAGGGGATCTCATTGAAGCATATAAAATTCTGACAGAGCTAGACAGACTGGATGCAGGGAGAATGTTTTCCCTGGCTGGGGGGTCCAGAACAAGGGGTCACAGTCTCAGGCTACAGGGTAGGACAATTAGGACTGAGATGAGGAGAAATTTCTTCACTCAGAGACTGGTGAACCTGTGGAATTCTCTACTACAGAAGGCTGTGGAGGCCAAGTCACTGAATATATTTAAGAAGGAGCTAGATAGATTTCTAGACACAAAAGGCATCAAGGGGTATGGGGAAAGAGCGGGAATATGGTATTGAGATAGAGGATCAGCCATGATCATATTGAACGGTGGGGCAGGCTCAAAGGGCCGAATAGCCTACTCCTGCTCCTATTTTCTATGTTTCTAAGTTTCTATGTATCCCAGTTATAGCCACCACCCGTGAACCTGTACGACAGTCAGAGCCTTCACCGGTGAAACTGTACGCCTGTATGAACCAATACTTTTCAACCTGTATCCCAGTAATAGTCTGCATCAGTGAACATGTACCACAATAAAGGCCTGTGCCTTTGAACCTGTACCCCAGTAAGATGCAGTTCCTGTGAACCTGTACCCCAGTAAGATGCAGTTCCTGTGAACCTGTACCCCAGTAAGATACAGTTCCTGTGAACCTGTACCCCAGTAAGATACAGTTCCTGTGAACCTGTACCCCAGTAAGATACAGTTCCTGTGAACCTGTACCCCAGTAAGATGCAGTTGCTGTGAACCTGTACCCCAGTAAGATGCAGTTGCTGTGAACCTGTACCCCAGTAAGATACTGGGCTCAATTTTGAAATGGTGGAGGGTTGGCAGCAGGGGGCGGGGGTGAAGGCACGCGTAACAAACCCGAATAGAAAAAACTTACCTTTTCCGATGCAATCGTTTTGTAATTGATGTTGATTAAGGTTGTTTCTGGATTTTGCGCCCAGCAGCCAGCCTGATTGACAGGCTGGGTGCTGACACGAGCTGAAACGCTGAGGTAGTGGGGGGAGAAAGAGAGAGACAGAGAGACGTCATCCGGCACTGGAACAGAGAGTGGAGGGCGTTGAAGATCGGTGGGGGAAAGAGAGAGATCGGGGTGGGGTGAGGGGGGAGAGAAAGATCAGGACAAGAGGGACATCAGAGAGTGTGGAAAGGTAGGTTTATTTTGTTTTTTTAACTTTGTGCAATGGTTTTATCTTTAATTTATTTTGTTTATTTTTGCCTGATCCGGCCCTTCCAGGCGTGAATCGGAAGCCTGGGAAAGCCGCCCAGATAAGTTTAAAATAATTTTCACTATCTATTATGTCAGATATAAAGTACCTTAAGTACCCATTTGGTTCTTTACCCATCATCCTGCTGCCTTTAATTGCCAGCAGGATTTCCGCATTCGTGAGGCACGCGTGCACACAGACGCGTCTGTGGGGAACCCGGAATTCAGCAGGTTGGAGCTGTCTTCCTCACCCGCTCGGGACTTCCCCGATTTTTGCAGCCCCCCACCCCCAACCCACCCGCAATTTCCTTTAAAAATCGGAGACACTGTGCCTGTGAAGCTGTACCCCAGTAAGATACAGTGCTTGTGAAGCTATACCCCGGTAAGATACAGTGCTTGTGAAGCTGTACCCCAGTAAGATACAGTGCCTGTGAAGCTGTACCCCAGTAAGATACAGTGCTTGTGAAGCTGTACCCCAGTAAGATACAGTGCTTGTGAAGCTGTACCCCAGTAAGATACAGTGCCTGTGAACCTGTACCCCAGTAAGATACAGTGCCTGTGAACCTGTACCCCAGTAAGATACAGTGCCTGTGAAGCTATCCCCCCGTAAGATACAGTGCCTGTGAACCTGTACCCCGGTAAGATACAGTGCCTGTGAACCTGTACCCCAGTAAGATACAGTGCCTGTGAACCTGTACCCCAGTAAGATACAGTGCCTGTGAACCTGTACCCCAGTAAGATACAGTGCCTGTGAACCTGTACCCCAGTGATAAATTATGAAATAAAGCTGATTGGACCTGATATCTGACTTTGCAAATAGGTGATGTCTTTGTGCACCTAGCTTTAAACACATTTAAATTTGGGATGACCAGTAGTGACATTATTATGGGACAAAATATTGAGACAAGGGGCTCGATTTTCGCACCCGCGTTCAGGTGCGTTCGTGGCGGGGGTGCTGCGAAAATCGGGGATTCCCGGGGCAGGTCTGGAGCCCGGCTCCAACCCGCCCACTTCCGGGTTCCCCAGTGATGCACTCACATGCGCGCGCAGCACCCGCATGTGGGACTCCCGCCGGCAATTAAAGCCAGCGGGGTGCCACTTAAAGTAATTGAACAGGTACTTCAGGTTGTTTACAGACCTGATTGACCTGATATTTTAGGAGGAATGGGATTTTGAAATGAACTGGGAATGTTTCCCGTACTGGGGGAAACACTCCCAGTTCAAATGGACGTGTTGCAGCCATCAGCCTGTGGCAGCTGCAAGGTCCATTTGACAGGTGTGGGGGGGGGAGACCCTCACTCATTGCAGGAGGCCACTCTGTCACTTTGGACAAAGTTTGGCCTCCACCACCCTCCCCCTAACAATAAAATTCACAAACTTGCACACTTACCCCGGTGTCCAGACACATGTAACTGCCTTGCGGACCCCCTCAAATGTACATCTTCCGGATGGGGGCCGCCGTAGCTGCAGTCATGACCTCCTCGGAGGGCGAACAGCATCACCAGCCTCGCCGGCCACGCCATCCACCTCTGACACGTGGAGCTCCACAACACAGTGCTGTGACACATCCACCTGCACAGCAGGAGGGAGGGCAACCACAGAGAGAGATGCGTCACAGAGGGCACTACCCTCGCCACAGGGTCCACAGACCGAGGCTCAGCTTCCTGGACCTCTCTGAACAGCAGTGCACACAGAGGCTCAGAGTCACTCGACATGTAGTCGTGGACATCTGCAGCCTCCTTCGTGCCGAGCTGCTCCCGGCTGGCCCGAGCACCATCTTCTTACCTGTCGCTGTCAAAGTCACCACTGCCCTCAACAACTTCTCCTCCGCATCCTTCCAGGGTGCCACCGGGGACATCACCGACGTCTCTCAGCCGTCTGCACAAAAGAGCCCTGCAAATACACCTACACCCACTCTGCAGTGACACAATGGGTGGCATCAGGTGTGGGTCTTCATAGTGATCCTCAGGAAAGGGGATTATTGCATAAACCAGACAAGATTTGCAAAGACGTGGCAGTAGTGTTGCCAATATAATATGTAATGTGAGTTGATCAGAAATTAAATATAGGTAAACACCATGACAAACCCTCAAACACCCTTGTGCATCCCCTTCATGCTCACGACGTGTTTGCCTTACGCTTCCTACTGCACATATGTGATGCATGCCCTGTGGCTGCAGCACAGGTAGTGGCAGGTTGATTGAGGCTGACCGTGAAAGAGATGCATGAGAGGGTGAGTATGAGACGGAGCCATGAGATTGTATGAGGATTGGGTTGAGTGGTAGTGGCGGGATGAGTGCTGGCGAGGTGAGTAAGTGCAGGTAAGATGAGGATGAGCTGAGTGGGTGTGAGGGGTGATGTGATAGAGTAGTGTTGGCAGTGCAGAAGGAGATGTGGGGTGGGGGCGGTGATGTGGCAGGCGGAGTGTAGGGGAATGAGTAAGTGTACTGACTTCAGCTGACCTACTTAGGTCATTGCAGCGCCTCCTGCACTGTATGTTGGTGTGCAGGTGACCTCCTCTGCCACCTCGAGCCAGGCCTTCTTGGTGGCAGAGGCAGGCCGCTTCCTCCCGCCCGCCGGGGGGAAGATCTCTGTCCTCCCCCCTCCTCCTCACCCCATCTAATGATACCTGGAGTGAGGCATCATTAAACCTGGGAGCAGCATTCCCCCTGGGCTGCTCCATCCTGTAATTTTTCCTATTTCCTGCAGCATCAGTCAGTGGAGTACTGCCCCTTTAAATAGGGCTCCTCCAGCTGACAGACCTTGCTGCGCATGCGCAGTCCGCCCGCTGCGCAGCTTTCCAGCGGGAAACCCGGAAGCCAAGGTAAGTGGCTCCAATTAGCCTGCGATTCCGTGCGGGGCACACTGATTTCACCGGGCGCGTTACCCACGCGCCCAGTCGACCCCCCGCTGCCCTGCTAATATCGAGCCCATGGTCCGAGATTCCACTATGATGTTCTGAGTGTATGAATGATAATTCAGTGCTCCTACACTCCAGCAGGGAAGCCGCAATCAAAGGGAGCACAGGTTGGAGATTGGGATCCAGCGTTGTAGCCTGATTCTCTGACCTGTGCTCCCTGTGAGCGTTAATCCCCGCTGGGAGCATGGGATCGCTGAATTACCCCAATGTTGTTTAACAATGCCATGTGAAGTAATCTTGAGAATCCCTACGTGGTCAGTTTTTAGTAAAATATTAAAATGTCTACGTGGCAAAGAAGCAGAATGCAAAATGGTTAGAAAGGGTTAATTAGTTAGTAACTGAGATTGATACAAGTGGCCTGGCCCTCCTGCTGGGCCATATGTTTGCTTAGTCAGCAGGTTTGCATGGTCTTATCAATGATAGGTCTTTGATGTGAGTCAAGGACTGGTCTGAATGTCTCCATGTTTATGGCAGATCAATATAGGTAACGAGCTTAGCCAAAGTTGAAAGACATTCCAGGTTGGGAGATAAGGAACAGAAGGAACAGGGAAGAACATTCCAAGTTGGAAAGTGAGGAAGTTATCCCCTTTGATGTCTAACAGCAGCATGATCAGCACATGATTATTTATGATTGGCCGGAAATAATGTAACCTCACATGGCAACCTATGCCCGGCTTATGATTGGTGGTGACCCTCGTTAAGTATGTTCCAACCCTATTGATTTGTATAAAAACGTGTGGATTTCTGTATGTTCTTGTTCTTGCTCTGCCAGCATAGAGGGACTCTATCAGGAGTCCAAATCAATGCTGCAGACTAAGAACCCTGCTATTAAAGATGTGTTGAACTTTAAAATGTATTCGACTTCAGTTATTACTGAACCAGACTGAGGGGAAAGAATCCGGATCGTCAATCTGTGCCTGAAACACTGGGTGCAGTTACATGACCTAATAATCCAAAGCATATTATTGACCTTGAGAATACCCAGGCAAGCAATAACGAGATTCCAAATGTCAGAAATTTAATAAGGGTTGATTAAGGAAGTTAGTCTGCTTTGTTTGGAAAAGGGACTTAAAGGTGACCTAAAAACTTTTCAAGATTGATATTGTCACAGTCAGTGACAATATTATGCAATACTGCTGCTGTATGATAACTCATTTATTTTGATTGCACACTTTATGCAAATTGTCTTCGAAGTTAGGCTAGATAAGCTTTAAGTTGGCAACAAAACTTCCTGTGTTTTCCTTCCCAAAACCGTGCATCAGCTGCAGGTGAAGCAGGAAGTTAACTTGTTCCCAAGCCTCAGCCGCTGTTTCTAAAGACATGCTTACATTTAAGTGGGTGTCCTGGGGAAGTGGGTGTCCTGGGGAAGTGGCAGTCAAGTAAAGCCAGCAATCTCCATGCACTGCTCTCCTTTAAGAACCTTTGTTCCAGACGCAATTTATAATCCAGGCCAGTGCACTTTCAGAATAGGAAACAGTTGTACATGCAAAGGGTGGTGGAAGTTTGAAACTCTCATCCACAAACGACAATTGATTTCAAGCCTTTCCACTATCTACAAGGCACAAGTCAGGAGTGTGATGGAATACTCTTCACTTGCCTGGATGAGTGTTGCTCCAACTGTACTCAAGAGGCTCGACACCATCCAGGACAAAGCAGCCCGCTTGATTGGCACCCCATCCACCACCTTAAACATTCACTCCCTCTACCACCGGCGCACCGTGGCTATGGTGTATACCATCTACAAGATGCACTGCAGCAACTTGCCAAGGCTTCTTCGTCAGCACCTCCCAAACCCACAGCCTCTACCACCTAGAAGGACAAGGGCAGCAGGTGCATGGGAACACCAGCACCAGCACATTCCCCTCCAAGTCACGCACCATCCTGACTTGGAAATATATCACCGTTCTGTCATCGTCGCTGGGTCAAAATCCTGGAACTCCCTACCTAACAGCACTGTGGGAGAACCTTCACCACATGGACTGCAGCGGTTCAATAAGGCAGCTCATCACCACCTTCTCAAGGGCAATTAGGGATGGGCAATAAATGCCGGCCTTGCCAGCAACGCCCCTGTCCCATGAATGAATTAAAAAAGGTAAGCAGAGACTGGTAGCAGCTCGGAAAGCCCAACAAAATGTGAGTCTTTGATAGAATTAGGTCTCAATTTTATACATAGGAATATAGGAAGATAGGAACAGGAGTAGGCCATTTACCCTCGAGCCTGTTCCGCCATTCATGACTGATCTGTGACCTAACTCCATATACCCCCCTTATCCCTTAATACCTTTGGTTAACAAAAATCTATCAATCTCAGATTTAAAATTAACAATTGAGCTAGCACCAATTGCTGTTTGCGGACGAGAGTTCCAAACTTCTACCACCCTTTGCGTGTAGAAGTGTTTCCTAATTTCACTCCTGAAAGTCCTGGCTCTGATTTTTAGGCTATGTCCCCTAGTCCTAGACTCTCCAACCAGCGGAAATAGTTTCTCTCCATCTACGCTATCAGTTCCCCTTAATATCTTGAAAACTTCGATCATATCCCCCCCTAATCATATAAATTGCAGGGAACACAATTCTAGTTTGTGCAATCTATCCTCATAATTTAACCCTTGGAGTCCAGGTATCATTCTAGTAAATATACGCTGCACTCCCTCCAAGGCCAATATATCCTTCCTAAGGTGCAGTGCCCAGAACTGAACACAGTCCTATTTCCCGCATTTCTGTCCTCATCCCTTCCCCTCCCTCCCAGAACCACAACAGGGTCCCCCTTGTCCTCACCTTCCATCCCACTAGTCTCCACATTCAACGTATCGTCCTCCGGCATTTCCGCCACCTCCAGTGCGATGCCACCACCAAACACATCTTCCCCTCCCCTCCCCTTTCAGCATTCCGACGGGACCGCTCCCTCCGCGATACCCTAGTCCACTCTTCCATCACCCCCAACACCCGCTCTCCTCCCCACGGCAGCTTCCCATGCGAGCACAGGAGATGCAACACCTGCCCTTTCATCTCCTCCCCTCCGACTGTTCAGGGCCCCGAACACTCCTTCCAGGTGAAACAGCGGTTTACTTGTCCTTCTTTCAAATTAGTATACTGTATCCGCTGCACACAATGCGGTCTCCTCTACAGTGGGGAGACCAAATGCGGATTGTGTGATCGCTTAGCTGAACACCTCTGCTCAGTCCGCAAGCGCAACCCTGACCTGCCAGTCGCTGCCATTTTAATTCTCTGTCCCACTCCCACTCTGACCTCTCTCAGCCTCTTACACCGTTTCAACGGAAGCTCGAGGAACAGCACCTCATCTTTTGATTAGGCACTTTACAACCTTCTGGACTCAACATTGATTTTAATAACTTCAGACCATAACCACTGCTCCCATTTTTTTTTGTGGGACTGCAGCTACTGGTAATGGTTCTGTAGTTGCCATTTACAGCTCCTCTAGACCCATCTTTTGTTTCTTTACTTGTCCCATCACCACCCTCCTTGCCTTGCACCATCATCCCTTTTGTCATTTAATCACTCTTGCCCTCCATCCTATCACAGACCTTCCCTTTTGTTTTTCCTCCCCTCCCTCCCCCACTTTCCTTGACTCTGTACTTGCTTAAAAATTGTTAACTCTTTAACATCTTCCAGTTCTGACGAAAGGTCTTTGACCTGAAACGTTAAATCTGTTTCTTTCTCCACAGATGTTGCCTGACTCACTGAGTATTTCCAGCATTTTCTGTTTTTATTACTGTACTCCGGGTCTGGTCTAACCAGGGTTTTGTATAGCTGCAGCATAACTTCTACCTCCTTATATTCTAGTCCTCTAGATATGACAGCCAGCATTCCATCAGCCTTTTTGATTATTTTCTGTACCTGTCCATGACATTTTAATGATCTATGTACATGGACTTCTAAGTCTCTTTGGACCTCAACTGTTTTGTGCTTTTCACCATTTTGAATGTACTCTGATCCATTCTTTTTAGGCCCAAAGTGAATGACCTCACACTTGCCTACATTGACATCCATTTGCCACAGTTTTGCCGATTCACTTAATCTATTAATCTCGCTCTATAATTTTATGCTTCCATCTACACTCTGCCTATCTTTTTGTCATCGGCAAACTTGGATAGGTGGCTCTCTATCCCGTCATCTAAGTTATTAATAAATACAGTGAATAGTTGAGGCCCCAACACAGATCCCTGTGGGACACCACTAGTCATATCCTGCCAGTTTGAGTAACAATCCATTATCCCTACACTCTGTCTCCAGCCGCTCAGCCGATTTCCTAACCAGGTCAATGATTTGCCCTCAATTCCATGAGCTTCAACTTTAGCTAACAGTCTCTTATGAGGGGCTTTATAGAATGCCTTCTGGAAGTCCATATAAAAACATCCATAGACATTCCCCTGTCCACTACTTTAACCACCTCTTCAAAAAATTTCCTCTCTCACCTTTCTTAAACAGCGGAGTGACATGTGCAATTTTCCAATCTAAAGAAACGGTTCCTGAATCGAGAGAACTTTGGAAGATTATAGTTAGGGCATCTGCAATGTTCTCAATTACTTCCTTTAAAACCCTGGGATGGAAACCATCTGGTCCTGGGGATTGGTCACTCTTTAGTGCCATTATTTGCATCAATACTGTTAATTTGCTTACATTAATTATGGTGAGACCCCCGTCCCTGATTCAAAATTAGCTTCCTTGAGGTGTCCGGCATCCTATCCTCTTCCTCTACTGTAAATACTGACGCAAAGTAATTAATTAACATGTCTGCCATTTCCTTATTTTCATTTACAATAGCACCATGATCAATTTTAAGGGGCTCACATTGCTCTTGACCACCCTCTTTTTCCTAATATAATTGTAAAAGATTTTTGTATTGATTTTGATATCCCTTGCAAGTTTCTTTTCATACTCCCATTTTGTAGCTATCACTATCTGTTTTGTCACCCTTTGCCGTTCTTTGTATCTTTCCCAGTCGCCAGGATCTGTGCTATTTGTTGCATTTTTGTATGCATTTATATTGAGTTCTATCAGGGACATGTGATCTGCTCTGCCACGTTACTGTCCGTGCAGTGAAGTTGAAATTACCCCTTTTATCTGAATTAAAGTTCAAATCATCAGTGTAGATGCCAATATCACTAAGGTCACTTGTAGCACCCGTATCACCACCCTGCCTGAGATCAGCTAACTCACCAAAGATCGGAATGGCAACTAGGACTTTCCTGGTCTGTATGGTGCAGCTACTCACTGGAGAGCTGTGATATGTTTTTCCAATAGACTGTGATGGTGGGTTACTTTGAACAAAAATGACTCCCATAGACTTTCCTTCCCCTTTAATATTCTTGCTGTTGATGCAAAATTTAAAATGTTCAGTATTTTGATTATATTAGTTCTAATAATTAAAATGTCACCCATCAGAATGTAATTCTTTGTGTCTTGGTCATCTGGTCTGAGGATTCACTTGGACAGTTTTTGAGAGTATCTGGTACGGCTTCAGAATTTTTTTTTACCACCGTACAATGCATTCCTGAATGCGTTAAAATTACTAGGGCATGACGCTGCAATACCACAACTGGGAATTTGGTTTGAAGTTTTGAAAGGTATATGGTGTGTCTATTTTTTGGCATCAGTTAAGCCTAGAAATTACTTTTTTTGAGAAATTGGAGTACGGACACTTAACACATTCTTTTGCATGCTAGTTTAACAGAGGCTAACTTTCCTGTTTAACATAAATGGGATAACGCCTCCCTTAAAAAAGTAGGAAAAGGAATGTCATACAAATTGATTAATGATAACTTTGAAGTTTTTGCAGTTTTTTAACATTTATATATTTGAAGTTGTTTAATTAATGTCAATTCAATTATGGTATATTTGCGTCTTCTGTTAATGCTAGCAATAAATCTAGTGTGAGCATAATCGAAACTGTCCCACTTCACTTTCACATCATCTTTTTTGCTATAATTCCACACTTCTCCAATACACCTTTGTGTCATTCCACATTTCTCTGCCGTTTACAAATTTGGGGAAATATTCTGTTGGATGCAATATCTTAATGCAGTTATAAAGTATGCACCTACAGCTTCACGACACATAAGTGTAGGCTCAGTACTCCCAGTGGGTCTGAGAATCATGGCTACTGTAGCCCTAACTCCAACTTGTGCACCCTTCAAGTGTTGTTTCCAGCTGGAAGCATTGAATGTACTCTTTGGTGCATTGAGGGAATCGTCGCTGGTGCTGAGCAGTCTCTCACAAAATACGTTGCTGTCAAGATTTATTGGTAATTAACTGATCCTTGGAACTGAGCCTGATTGACTGATTTGAAGTACTGTTTGCTTCTTTAGAGGGTTCAGCAAGATTAACCAGTGAGCAAGTGAGCATTCTAAGTCAGGAACGTTCCAAGTCTGATCCCCAGTCTGTGCTGAGTTAGCTGATCACAACCAAGTCAGCAGTATGAGCACTGCAGTTGGCCTCAGTACCTGGGGTTCCACTCCTGCTTGCTGTCCAGCAACCCTTACTGGACGTGGATATGTAGGGACTTTTAATGAGATATGTTTCATAACTTAACTCTAACATCCTTCATGGTTGCATATCCTGCTGACATTTACGCATAAAAAATGCAACTTAGAGGAATGGGTACAGAAGGGTGACTGGTACTCAGAGAACCATCCTCCAACAAGGGGAAACACATGGCAGATGAAATTTAATGCAGAGAAGTGTGAAGTGATGCATTTTGGGAGGAAGAATGAGGAGAGGCAATATAAACTAAACATATTTCGTACAATTTTATAGGGGGTGCAGGAACAGAGAGACCTGGAGGTACACATACACAAATCTTTGAAGGTGGCAAGACAGGTTGATAAAGCAGTTAAAAAGCATATGGGATCCTTGGCTTTATAAATAGAAGCATAATAGTACAAAGCAAGGAAATTATGCTAAACCTTTATAAATCACTGGTTAGGCCTCAGTTGGACTATTGTGTTCGATTCTGGGCACCACACTTTAGGAAGGATGTCAAGGCCTTGGAGAAGGTGCAGAGGAGATTTACCAAAATGCTGCTTTAATGTCACTGGCGGGTGGGTCGATAACCAAAGGACACAGATTTAAGATAATTGGCAAAAGAACCAGAGGGAAGATGAGGAGAAATGTTTTTACAGAGCGAGTTATAATCTGGATTACACTGCCTGAAAGGGTGGTAGAAGGAGATTCATTAGTAACTTTCAAAAGAGAATTGTATATATACTTGAAAAGGAAAATTTTGCAGGGCTATGTGGAAAAAATAGGAGAGTGGGACTAATTGGATAGCTCTTTCAAAGAGCCAGCACTGAAGTGAAGGGCCAAATGGTCTCCTTCTGTGCTGCATGATTCTATGGCTCCCTATTTTTTCTGGGCAAGGCTCATACTGTGGGCAGACCCTTGGCCATCGACTTAAAATTTGGTATAGGACCAGAAATAACCAAATTTGAATATTTAAATGAGGCCATACATACCATTAGCACAACCTCTTTATTTTGCCCCAAATCACCCGTCAAAAAATTGGGAACTTCACAAATCTGTCACAGCTGGTCAGGAGCCTGAATTTTCAACCCGCTGCATGCATGGTCCTGTGATACCAGAAAGGTCTTGGTGAAATGTTTACAGTGTGAAATCCATGGGGATTAAGGAGCTACTTATCCTTGCGGTTATACAATTGGTGTCACTTGACTCCATTCAGATTTAGAAAACTAGACATCAGTTCCAATGCAGTTACAATGGGGAAAACTGTTTGGTGAAAGATGAGTGAAAAGATTGGCAGGAGAGAAATCCCGTGGTGGGCCATAAGTTCTGTGGCGATTTCCGCAGCCGTTGAATCATGGAGTACTGGGGCCCTGGTTATAAATGTCACTTAAATGAATAAATACTCATGTAGCTGAAAAATCAAGAGGGCTCAAAGCAAGTTCACAGGTCAGTTTCTGCTAATTGCCAGTTCAGCATTGAAAAAAAATGGAGGCATTTAATTGCTCAGTATCCTGCACCTTGCTCATTCAATGTTAGTACTTAATGACTGAATCAAACTGCTTGTAATTAATTTGTGTTTAGATATTTAATTGATAGTTTAACAGATAAATGTCTATTTTGGCCAATCATTAATTTGTGCCCTACAGTCAGGTGACACCCTTAAGTGTGAAGTCCTGAGGTATGACTCCCTGAGGTGAGATGTCTCTGGCCACACTTTCAGGTGCGAGGCATGATACACACCAGATGCAGAACTTTTAATGATATGGTTACAGGTTGTGGTTAGTGATTTTGGTACTTGAGTGGATCTGGAGACTGTCATGCCAGTGGTCTGAAGGTGGTAGCGTTTGTCATTTTACATTATAGGGTGTGGGGAGGCTGGAACATGAAGTAAAATGAAAGACCTCAAGTGCATCATGTCAAGTGACACTTTTGATACTGTGATATTATGAAATAGTACAGCTGCTATTTATTTCTGTAACTATGAAAAGATAACTTGTCCAACCCTTTCATGTTTGTGTGTGATGTTACTCAGTCACTAACACCCTGCAGGAAAAATCACATTTAAGTCAATTCATTAATGTTGTGGCATTACATTAGTATTTGACATTGCTGGTTTATCACCTCAAATTGTTCCCACAGCTACCATGATCAGTCACATGCTTCTAACCACCAGTACTTCACTCTAGTGCAATACAGCTCAAAATGTTCTCTCCACACAAACCCACATTTGGAAGGATAAAATCTGTACATAGTTCATAAGAACATAATGTGAAAAATTCATATTATGTGACAAATGTCATCTTGATTCAGTTTGATAACACTCTTGCCACTATAAGTCAGAAAGTTGTGGGTTCAATCCTCTTTTCAGACTTTGAGCACATAATCTAGGCTAAGATTCCAATGCGGTACCGATGGAGTACTGCATTGGCAGAGATGCCATTTTTTAGATGACATTAAAGCAGCATGAATGGCAGCTGTCAATGTTTCAGGTTGAAAGTCAGTCTTTCTGAAGGTGTGTCAGCAACAGGCTTCAGAAATCAATAGTTTAGTTGACTGGAGCACTTTCCCTTCAAGTTACCCACAGAATGCCCAGAAATTTGGGAGTTCTGGGCATGCACACACATGCACAAGGCATTCAGATTTGTGCATGTGTCGAAATAGAATAATTCACGTATAAATCAGTGGCTCACGATAAAGGCTCTGTAGGGGGACAGAGTATCTGTGATAAGGATATATTCCTTCATTATGCAGCACAAAGGCATCTTTTATAGCTGTTAGTGAGTGTTGCTTTCCTTCGGAGATATGTTGAATTATGTTGACAGCCACATTATGCTTGTTGCAGTACTAAAATGAGTTTATACAGAACAACTCAAGGCTGTAACACCCACTGTGTTGCAGAATTGTCTTTCTTGCAATTAGCAGAATTTGTTGGCTTTAAGCAAAGCCAATATTATTTAATTGAGAGTTATTTTATTAAGGCAGCATATTGAAATCCCAGTTGCACTGCCATTGTCTGGGATGGCGAAGCAGGTTAAAAATTCATTATTTTCTGGGTTAGCATGCCTCCAGATCCCCCTAGAAATGTGCCTTCAACATTTGGATCTGCCCTTCATGTATTAATGCTTTTCTTCTTCCAATACAATTCCAGAAATGTTGTGTATACCTATCACTTAAGTTACGAAGCCCATGTAACTATTTGTTTTCATGTATCTTGGTTATTCTTGAGTTGTCAGATTTTCAGGGACTGTCACTTTTTTTAAGCTATTGGGTCAACTTTTGAGCTTTTGCTAAGTTTCTAGGTTGGCATGTCTGAACCAATGTTTGAGGTTTTTGGATAGGTCCCAGGCCCAATTTTCCTCTGTCCTGTTCCCAGAAAAATAACCACGAAAGCTTCTGGATTGTCGTAAAACTGCAACTGATTCACTAATGTCCTTCAGAGAAGAGAACCTGCCATCCGTTTCTGGTCTGACCTACATATGACTCCAATCTCACAATAGGTGGTTGAATCTTAATGCCATCCAGAACAACTCTGGATGGTCAATAAATATTGCCTTGCCAGTATCACCCACATCCCAAGAACAAATAAACCAAAAACACAGGTGTAACACAAGGGAAATGGGCCCTAATCCTTTGCTCCTATTCTGCTCCTGATCAGCACTGCACCTAAACTTCCTCTATGGCTTTTCTTGTGGCTCCAAGACTGTGCATGAAAAGGATGCAGCAATGTAAATTACATGCAAATTCATGTCAGAGGACAGTACACACAGATTTGCTCAAATAACATTGGGTGCAGATCAGGGCAGACTTTAAAATCTTGTCTCTACATCAGAAGCTGTCCTGATAAAAATCCTGCCCTCCTACTTGCAAAAATTGAAGTACTTCTGACTTTCCCATGGGGCATCCATTTTACTTGCCTTTTAATGTTGCTGCTGCCTTTAAGACCCAGGCAGTACCAGAAATCCCTTTCCTCGCTGGCCCTGCAACCAATCATACGTCTCTAGCTGTGCCCAAGGTTCACTCTTTCCACACTAATGAGGGCCCAGATGAAAATTGTTTGCTGTTTCGTCCTAATCAACACCACCAAAAACAGATTAGTTGGTCATTCATTTCTGTTTGTAGGATCTTACTGTGTGCCAGGTTGCTACTGTGCTTGCCTATGTGACCATAGTCACTGTTCTGTAATTTATTGGCTATGAAGCACGTTAAAATATCTGAGAGAGATGATAAAGCACCATATAAATGTATTTTTATGGCCCACCATTACTGAAATCCAACTGACAACACTGGCAGTTTAGGACATGCATGATTGCAGTTTGCAGTTGTTTATGGGTGTTAATCAAACCCAGTTTAATGCTGCTCTTTGGAATCTGAAAGAGGTTGTGAACAGTTAGTTCTACAATTAAATCTTCCAGGATTTATTGATAATGAGCAAATCAAAAGTTGAAGTGCCTCAGATTCTAAAGGTAATTGCTCCAATGTTCACTCTGAGATCTCATATTGGTAACTTCTAGATAATATGACTCTTCAGTCTGCTAACTAGTTGAGGATGAGTTTTGTCACATTCCCAATTAAATGACCAGACTGGACCAAATTATTTCGCCAAACCTGATTGTGGCTTAACATCACATGTGGCAACATCGCCCGTCTCAGCCCCTGCCTCAGTTCATCTGCTGCTGGGACCTTTGTTACCTCTAGACGCGACTATTCTAATGCTCTCCTGGCCGGTCTCCAACCTTGCACCCTCCGTAAACTTGAACTCATAAAAAACTCTTTTCCTCTTCCTAACCCAGGGGAGTTCAGGTCAATGATAGTGCTCCTACCATCATCCCAAGAGCAACAACAGCTTACATTTATATAGCTCTTTTTCCACAGTAAATTTCCCAAGACACTCCAACAAGGTGAGAATAGGTGGCGAGCCATAATAGGAGGTGATTTAGTGGAAGTAACTGAAGTCATGATTGAAGAGAGAAGTTGTGAGGAGGCTTTTCAAGGTAAGAAAAGAGGTAGTAAGGGTTTAAAGAGACTGTTCCACAATGTAGGGCCAAGACAACTGAAGGCTCTGCCACCAATGGTGGAGCAGAGGGGAGCTGCAAAAGGGCCAATGTTGGCAAAGTAAAGGGCATGGGCTGGCTCATAGTGCTGGAAAAGGTTGCATGGAGCAAAGGCATGAAAAAGATTTGAAAATGAACACAAGGATTTTGAAATCAGTGCATTGGGGTATCAATGGAGGTTTGGCGAGGGCAGGAGTTAAAGGAGTATGGGGTGGGATACGGGTGGCAGACTTTATGTAAGGTGGAGCTTGGCAGGCTGGTAAGGAGAGATTTGGAGAAGTTGACCCTGGAGGTCCTGAAGGCATGAGTGAGGGTTTTGGTGGTGGTGGGGTGAGGTGAGGATAGAGGCGATAATATTGTAGTCTTAGTGATGGAAAGGAAATGAGTTTGAAGCTTATCTCGGGGTTATAAGGAAGTAGAGCTAACACAGCATTCATACAGTAAGTGAAAGCACTCAGACTCATACATGATGATTGGCCATTTGAGTTAAGAAGCAGAGATTCATCGTACCATGTGTTCAGAGGTGGGGCAGAGAAAATTTACGAAAAAAGGAAAATTTGGGTCTATGAATGTCAAGTTAAAGAATGTAAATGTGGAGAGTCTGATCTGGCATTCCAAATTGTCTATTTCTTTGTAATATATCAGATTCCTCCACCTTCCAGGGTATAATTCTATTTTACCCTAGATGACCGGTGTTTTGCTGATACAATGTCAATACAGGATTTTGAATTTCAGACACTGAATGCCATAATAACAGGGAGACACACAGAGGTTGCCCTCTGAAACAGGAATAATGAAAGGTTAACACAAAGTCACATACAACTGCCCTTTCAAATGCTGAACTCTCTAGCCTTTGGCCTTCTATTCACCACAATCTTGCTAGGTTCTGCCCCCTTCCATAACAGGCTACATTTATTTTTCTTTCTGGGACGCAGATGATAGTGGGCGCCAGACGTTCTGACCCTTGTGGGGTGATGAGAACCCAAGATCTGCCCCTTGTGGTGTAGGTACCTGACGTGGATATTTAAATTACCCTTTCACTGACCCTGGATTCTCCAGCAGAGTTGGAGTTCAAGGTCTGCGCCATGCTGATCCAAGTGTAAGTGCTGGGACCACAACCCGAGAAATTTCAGGCTCGGTCTATTTATGGAAACTGTCGTCAAGCTGTTTGCGTGAGAAAAATGTACTGGGAGAAGTCCAAAACCTAACAAGGGCCACCGAACAGCTCTTAAGGAGACATCCAACCTTCTTTAACTGGTGCTACTATCTCCTCTCCTCTCTACCGCATGAAACATTTTGCTACATTAAATGCACTTAATAAGTCCACCAGGGGAAGATCCAAGGAAGAGAAACTGGCTGGGGTTAACCAGAAAGCCATGGATGGTAAAAAGAGTATCATAGAATCATAGAAAGGTTACAGCATGGAAGGAGGCCACTTGGCCCATCAAATCTGTGCCAGCTCTATGCAAGAGCAATCCAGCTAGTCCCACTCCCCCACCCTATCCCCATAGCCCTGCAATTTTTTTTCCTTTCAAGTACTTATCCAGTTCCCTTTTGAAGGCCATGATTGAATCTGCCTCCACCAGCCCCTCGGGTAGTGCATTCCAGATCCTAACCACTCGCTGTGTAAAAAAGTTTACCCTCATGTCACCTTTGGTTCTTTTGCCAATCACCTTAAATCTATGTCCTCTGGTTGTTGACCCTTCCACCAATGGGAACAGTTTCTCTCTATCTACTCTGTCTAGACCGTTCATGATTTTAAATACCTCTATCAAATCTCCTCGCAACCGCCTCTGTTCCAAGGAGAACAACCCCAGCTTCTCCAGTCTATCCACGTAACTAAAGCCACTCATCCCTGGAATCATTCCAGTAAATCTCTTCTGCACCCTCTCTAAGGTCTTCACATCTTTCCTAAAGTGTGGTGCCCAGAACTGGACACAATACTCCACTTGTGACCAAAGCAGTGTTTTATAAAGGTTCATCATGACTTCCATACTTTTCTACTCTGTGCCTCTATTTATAAAGCCCAGGATCCCATATGCTTTTTTAACCGCTTTCTCAACCTGCCCTGTCACCTTTAATGAATTGTGCACATATACCCCCAGATGTCTCTGTTCCTGTACCCGTTTTAGAGTTGTGCCCTCTAGTTTATATTGCCTCTCCTTGTTCTTCCTACCGAAATGTATCACTTTGCATTTTTTTGTGTTAAATTTCATCTGCCACGTGTCTGCCCATGCCATCAGGCTGTCCATATCCTCTTGAAGTCTATCACTATCCTTCTTACTGTTTACTACCTTTCAAAGGTTTGTGTCATCTGCAAATTTTGAAATTGTGCCTTGTACACCCAAGTCTAAGTCATTAATATATATCAAGAAAAGCCGTGGTCCCAGCACCAATCCCCGGGGAACTCCACTGTAGACCTCCCTCCAGTCTGAAAAACAACCGTTCACCACTACTCTCTGTTTACTGTCACTTAGCCAATTCTGTATCCATATTGCTTCTGCCCCCTTTATTCCATGGGCCACAATCTTGATGATAAGCCTACCATGTGGCACTTTCTCAAACGCCTTTTGAAAGTCCATATACACCACATCAACTGTATTGCCCTCATCTACCCTCTCTGTTACCTCATCAAAAAACTCTATCAAGTTAGTTAAACACGATTTGCCTTTAACAAATCCATGCTGGCTTTCCCTAATCAATCCACACTCGTCCAAGTGACTGTTAATTCTGTCCCAGATTATCGTTTCCCCACCACCGAGGTTAAACTGACGAGCCTATAGTTGCTGGGTTTATCCTTACACCCTTTTTTGAATAAGGTTGTAACATTTGCAGTTCTCCAGTCCTCTGGCATCACCCTGTATCTAAGGATGTTTGGAAGATTATGGCCAGTACCTCCACAATTTCCACCCTTACTTCCTTCAGCAACCTAGGATGCATCCCATCTGGGCCGGGTGACTTATCTACTTTAAGTACAGTTAGCCTTTCGAGTACCTCTTCTTCATCAATTTTTAGCTCATCCAGTATCTCAACTATACCTTCCTTTACTGAGACTCTGGCAGCATCTTCTTCCTTGGTAAAGACAGATGCAAAGTACTCATTTAGTACTTCGGCATCCCCTCTGCCTCCATGAGTAGATCTCCTTTATGGTCCCTAATCGGCCCCACCCCTCCTCCTGCTACCCGTTTACTGTTTACATGCCTGTAGAAGACTTTTGGATTCCCTTTTATGTTGGCTCATACTCTCTCTTTGCCCCTCTTACTTCCTCTTTCACCTCCTCTCTGAACTTTCTATATTCTGCCTGGTTCTCACTTGTTTTATCAACCTGACATCTGTCATACGCCCCTTTTTTCCCTTTCATCTTACTTATTATCTCTTTTGTCATCTCGGGAGCTCTGGCTTTAGTTGCCCTACCTTTCTGCCTCTTGGGAATGTGCCTAGACTGTACCCGAACCATCTCCTCCTTAAAGGCCGCCCAATGTACTGCGTACTGGTCTCTTTATCTAAGGAAGGATATACTTGCCTCAGAGACGGTGCAACAAAGGTTCACTAGATTAATTCCTCAGATGACAGGGTTGACATATGAGGAGAGGTTGAGTAGAATGGGCCTATACTCTCTGGAGTTTAGAAGAATGAGAGGTGATCTCATTGAAACATAGAAGATTCTGAGGGGGCTTTACAGGGTAGATGCTGAGAGGTTGTTTCCCCTAGCTGGAGAGCCTAGAACTAGAGGCATAGTCACAGGACAAGGGGTCGGCCGTTTAAGACTGAGATGAGGAGGCATTTCTTCATTCAGAGGGCTGAGAATCTTTGGCATTCTCTACTCCAGAGGGCTGTGGATGCTTAGTCGTTGAGTGTATACAAGGCTGAAATAGATACATTTTTGGACTCTAGGGGAATCAAGGGATATGGGGATCGGGCGAGAAAGTGGAGTGGAGGTTGAAGATCAGCCATGATCTGATTGAATGGCGGAGCAGGCTTCAAGGGCCATATGACCTACTCCTGCTCCTATTTCTTATATTCTTATGCTCTTATAGCGATCAGGAGTAGGAACACTGGCTGATTTCCTTCTGAAGGGGTGTTGAAAACAATTGCATCCCTACCACAACACCAGCTGAAATCAGCTAACTCCGCACAGAGGGGATCTGGAGTTTGCTAGACTTGCCCTTGCATATTTAGGTTTTTAAATTTTTTGCATGGCAAGCTGCTGAAAGTGCGAGCTGATAACATCGCAGCGAGGGAAACGGGCCATCTGGGATCTGAGTGAACAGGGCAAGCAACTGTGTATCTCCTTAACCAATCAGATTGAAGGATTGTGAAATTAACAGCGCAAGGACTGAGAAGGAAGTGTGAATTTAGAGTGGGTGAATTCAATGTAAAATCAGGTGTAGAAAGAGAAACAAAGAGAGAGAAATAAAGTTTGGATTAAGAGAGAGAGACAAAGGAAAAGTTAAATAAAAATTAAAAATTAAAAATTTTACATTTTTAAAATCTCCAACAATTAAAACCTGAAGGAATGAGACTCCGTGCTTGTAATAGTTAATTTTCAGTACCAGAGGTTGATTGGCAGTAATGAACACTTAGCGCATCGATAAACGAATCTCTGACAGCTAAAAAGCTCCCTTTGTCTGAATCCGAGCTTAATTAAATATGCACAGACCTTAAATGGCTACAAGACAGGCTCCTTGTATCACTTCAGACCTACCCTAACTTTCTGTAGCAAGTTTAGCTCATTTCTACCGCGCAAATACAGCAACTTTCTGTCATTCAGTGCATCTCAATGGTGAAGCAAGCAGTGAGATGATGCCGTTTTCGTGAAGCTAATGGCGGAGCAGCACAACTCAGACAGCAACTTTTGGATATTTGAGTTTAACCGCGCATCTGCCCCTCGCCTGAAGTTGCTGTACCATTTGCGCATAAATAACGGCAAGCGCCATTAGCCTCATCGTTATTTTGACAGCAAAATCTGGGCCATTAAATTTTCTTGCTATGCTTGTATTAGAAGCAATGTGGGCCTAAGGGCTGAAACACTTTACTTTTATTTGGATCATGGGACTCAGTTGGATTAGATAATGAGGGGGGTCCTGCTATACTAATGGACCTGTTGGTTGGAGTTATGTGTTAATTGTCTATCAGTGGATTGCTGTTGCTGGCTTATTCGCCCTCAAATGTCGCACTGCATTCTCCTCCTGGGAGGTAATTTGGATGTTGGTGGCAGATATTTGTATTGAGTGAGTTTCAGCCACTGGAATGTCTCGTATTTTCTCAATTGCAAGAAGACGCTAAAGAGCCATTCATTTAGATTGGGATATGCCCCATACTTGCATCAGCCACATTTTTTTCTAGGGAAGGCTGTACTCCATGTTAGCAGGAATGGGGAGGGCAAGATGTATCTTCTTCCAGCCAGCAAGGTTTTTCTGGTCTGCATGCTGCAGGAGGCCTTCATTCTCCAAGAACATGTAATACTCTTATATCATCACCTCAAGTTACCCCCATCACCAGTGGCCGATCTGTAACTATCAGTACTTTACTTTGATGTTAATAAGTAAAACTGATCTCTCTGTCAGAATTAAAGTTTGGAAAGACAAAATCAATAATTTTACCAGTGGGTGGCTTTCAAGATTTGAGTGGGCACAGTACAAAAAATTCATACACTCACCCATTCCACTTTACTGAATTCTTAGTGAGAATACTGAAATGTAAGCACCTGGTGCTAAGGGAGAAGCATATGATCTTGAAGACCCCGGGAATCCATAATGGAGCATATCTTGGTGTACGTGCCAAGATGCATCTGCTGGCAACTTTCACTGTTTACCTTGGTGGACTTTCCGGGGTCAGGGAGGTTGCCTAATTTGCCTGCCAATGGTAGGCACTAGGGATGCACCTCGGGTGCCTGCCAGCCAAAAAGACTGTAAAGTCTTGCCCAAGAGTGCTGTGCCAAGGAGGGGGTGGGGGTACTGAACCCCCCCCCCCCCAACACCCCAGAAAGACTTCTATTTTGCCCCCAGCAGCTGCATTGAAATTTTAAAAAATTCCTGACCTTTTCTTTGATGGTGGGCCCCACATTTGCCCCTTGCCAAATAAGTAGCTTGGTCTTACTAGGCCCCTACACTGGGTCCTTCTGAGCGCCAAGGACATGGAAACTCCTGAAGTAGGGAGTCCCTGCTCACGAACTCACTCCTCCTACAACGATGCCGATGTTTGGGGTGGGCAGAGGCTCCACCTCAACAGGCCATCCTGGAAGGTTCAACGAAAGGCCTGAAAAGTGTATCCGGGTCTCGGCCTAATTTCCAACCCTCCTGGAGGATTCCCACTGATTACAGCAGGAGTACACTGGAAGGGCTGTGGATTTTGGGTGTTGAAGGCTTCACATGTCTAAAATTTGGATGCTATACCAACCCACTGCACCAGGGGAGTAGAGTTTGACAACTCATGATTGTCAACGTGCTAGGTTCCGGCTTTTGCAAGCTGCTGTAGGGTGGTGGCAAGTGGAGGGGAAGGTGTTTCTTCCAGAGACAAAGGGGAAAGCTAAAGGGAAAGTTAAGCTGGAGCTCTTGACAGTGCAGTCCTTCAAATGGAAACTACGGTCCCATTTGCTTCTTTAGGTTGTCATTAAAAAAAAACCTGGCACTATTTGGAGAAAAAGCAGGGAGTTCTTCTGAAGAATGGCCAACATTCCTCCCTCTATGAACATCTCCAAAAACAGATTAGCTGATCATGTATTTAATTATTGTTTTTTAGGATCTTGCTATACTCAAACTGGATGCTATACTTGCCTACATAATAACAATCCTTGCATTTCAAAGTAATTCATGTGAAGAGCTTGAGATATTTTGGATAGATGTGAAGAGGCAATATGTAAATACAACTCTTTCTTTCTATTCTTTCTCTCTTGCATACCTCAGAACAGTGTATACTGTATAGTACAAACCAGTAATAAAGTCAAGAAAGGCAATAAAAAATTGATGTCACTGTGGAGACGGTGTAGGTCAACTGCCCAAATGCAGATGATTGTTATATTCTTCCATTGCATTCTGTACAAAGTGGCATTGCCGATCATTACCAAGGATCCATTTTAGAGAGGGGGTTTCACTATCATTGAAGAGAGGCGCTAAATTGGGCCGTTTAGCGCCCATTGTTTCGGCGCTACACGGCCTCTCTGACATCCAAGATGGCGTCTTGGATGCGCACGCACGTTTCCAGCGTGACGTGCGCCGGACGCCATCTTGGTATAGGAGTTAGCACATGAGCAAATACCGAACGCTGGAAGCATGTAAAGTAGGGAGAAAATGTGTGCAATCAGTGTGCAACACTGATTTAAAGTGATAGACACCATTTTGAACCTTAACGCTCAACTCAATGCACAGTCTTAACCCCGACCATCTGAATGTGTTTTACAGTGCCTGAAGGACCCCCCACCAGCGCTATTTAAAGGGGCCATGCAGGTGTTGCAGGTTAGTTGCTGGATTATTGCTTCTGGCTGCTGGAGGAGCAGGAAGTGTTTTTTGAAGCTCTTTATTCTTACTGAGAGTTCCTGGACTACATTTGAGAGTGGTTTTGCAGGTACTGCCTTATGGGTCGGAAAGTTACAACCGTGGTTGAACAATATTCCTGCCGACCATGGGCAGTCTGCTAGGGCTCCCGCTGGGCATTGAGCACGACTGGGAGCATACAGAGAGGCCACGCCCATCAGGTCAAGCTGCGAGGAGATGGAGGCGCAGGGCACTGAGCAGGAGGCCCTATCCAATGAGGGCCTTCCGGGACCAATTCTCTTACCTCAACATGACCGAGGAGGATTGCATCCAACGCCTGAGGTTCACCAAGGAAGCCGTGACCGATATCTGTCAACTGGTGCGGCCACAACTGCAGCTTCAGAGCAGGGCAAGAACATAATTGCCTGTGGCTGCGAAGGTCACCGTAGCACTGAATTTCTACGGCTCATGAGCATTTCAGGCCTCTGCTGGCGACATGAGCAACATCTCGCAGTATGCAGTGCACTGCTGCATAAGGGAGGTCACAGACACACTGTACCAGATAAGGAACAGGTTCATCACCTTCCCTCTCCACAGAGACAAGCAGAATGAGCGAGCACGGGGGTTCATCGGCATTGCTGGCTTCCCCATGGTGCAGGGTGCCATTGACTGTACGCATATTGCCCTGCACGCCCCACCCATCAACTCAGCCGTCTTCGTCAACCGACAGGGCTTCCACTCCCTCAACGTGCAGCTGGTGTGCGACCACACGGATTGAATCATGGAGGTCGATGCCTGCTACCCTGGGAGCAGTCACGACGCTTTTGTCATGCGGCAGTCCAACATGCCAGCTATCTTTCACCTGACTCGGCAAGTCAAAGGCTGACTACTGGGCCACAAGGGCTATCCCCTCACGTCATGGCTCATGACACCGGTCAGGAAGCCACGCACACGTGCACAGCAGGCCTATAATGAGAGCCATGCTGCCACACGCAACATTGTGGAGCACACCAGGGTACGGTAGCATAGTGGTTATGTTACTGGACTAGTAATCCAGAGGCCTGGACTAAAATCCAGAGTTATGAGTTCAAATCCTGCCACGGCAGCTGGCGAATTTAAATTCAATTAATTAATTAAAATCTGGAATTAAAATACTAGTATCAGTAATGATGGCCATGATACTACCGGATTGTCGTAAAAACCCATCTGGTTCACTAATGTCCTTTAGGGAAGGAAACCTGCCCTCCTTACCCGGTCTGGCCGATATGTGACTCCAGACCCACAGCAATGTGGTTGATTCTGAAATGGCCTAGCAAGCCACTCAGTTGTAAAATCTCGCTACGAAAAGTCATAATAAGAATAAAACCGGACGGACCACCCGGCATCGGACCACTAGGCACCAGACACAACAACGGCAAAACACCAAGCCCAGTCGACCCTGCAAGGTCCTCCTTACTAACATCTGGGGACTTGTGCCAAAATTGGGAGAGCTGTCCCACAGACGAGTCAAGCAACAGCCTGACATAGCCATACTCACAGAATCATACCTTTCAGCCAACGTCCCAGACTCTTCCATCACCATCCCTGGGTATGTCCTGTCCCACCGGCAGGACAGACCCACCAGAGGTGGTGGTACAGTGATATACAGTCAGGAGGGAGTGGCCCTGGGAGTCCTCAACATTAACTCTGGACCCCATGAAATCTCATGGCATCAGGTCAAACATGGGCAAGGAAACCTCCTGCTGATTACCACCTACTGTCCTCCCTCACCTGATGAATCAGTCCTCCTCCATGTTGAGCACCACTTGGAGGAAGCACTGAGTGTAGCAAGGGCAAAAAATGTACTCTGAGTGGGGGACTTCAATGTCCATCACCAAGAGTGGCTCGGTAGCACCACTACTGACCGAGCTGGCCGAGTCCTGAAGGACATAGCTGCTAGACTGGGCCTGCGGCAGGTGGTGAGCGAACCAACACGAGGGAACAACTTACTTGACCTCGTCCTCACCAATCTACCTGTCGCAAATGCATCTGTCCATGACAGTATTGGTAGGAGTGACCACCGCACAGTCCTCGTGGAGATGAAGTCCCGTCTTCGCACTGAGGACACCATCCAACGTGTTGTGTGGCACTACCACCGTGCTAAATGGGATAGATTCAGAACAGATACAGCAGCTCAAAACTGGGCATCCATGAGGCGCTGTGGGCCATCAGCAGCAGCAGAATTGTATTCCAGCACAATCTGTAACCTCATGGCCCGGCATATTCCTCACTCTACCATTACCAACAAGCCAGGGGATCAGCCCTGGTTCAATGAGGAGTGTAGAAGAGCATGCCAGGAGCAGCACCAGGCATGCCAACCTGGTGAAGCTACAACTCAGGACTACATGCATGCTAAACATCGGAAGCAACATGCTATAGACAGAGCTAAGCAATTCCACAACCAACGGATCAGATCAAAGCTCTGCAGTCCTGCCACATCCAGTCGTGAATGGTGGTGGACAATTAAACAACTAACGGGAGGAGGAGGCTCTGCAAACATCCCCATCCTCAATGATGGCGGAGTCCAGCACGTGAGTGCAAAAGACAAGGCTGAAGCGTTTGCAACCATCTTCAGCCAGAAGTGTCGAGTGGATGATCCATCTCGGCCTCCTCCCGATATCCCCACCATCACAGAAGCCAGTCTTCGGCCAATTCGATTCACTCCACGTGATATCAAGAAACGGCTGAGTGCACTGGATACAGCAAAGGCTATGGGCCACGACAACATCCCAGCTGTAGTGCTGAAGACTTGTGCTCCAGAACTAGCTGCGCCTCTAGCCAAGCTGTTCCAGTACAGTTAACAACACTGGCATCTACCCGACAATGTGGAAAATTGCCCAGGTATGTCCTGGCCACAAAAAGCAGGACAAATCCAATCCGGCCAATTACCGCCCCATCAGTCTACTCTCAATCATCAGCAAAGTGATGGAAGGTGTCATCGACAGTGCTATCAAGCGGCACTTACTCACCAATAACCTGCTCACCGATGCTCAGTTTGAGTTCCGCCAGGACCACTCGACTCCAGACCTCATTATAGCGTTAGTCCAAACATGGACAAAAGAGCTGAATTCCAGAGGTGAGGTGAGAGTGACTGCCCTTGACATCAAGGCAGCATTTGACCGAGTGTGGCACCAAGGAGCCCTCGTAAAATTGAAGTCAATGGGAATCAGGGGGAAAACTCTCCAGTGGCTGGAGTCATACCTAGCACAAAGGAAGATGGTAGTGGTTGTTGGAGGCCAATCATCTCAGCCCCAGGACATTGCTGCAGGAGTTCCTCAGGGCAGTGTCCTAGGCCCAACCATCTTCAGCTGCTTCATCAATGACCTTCCCTCCATCATAAGGTCAGAAATGGGGATGTTCGCTGATGACCACAGTGTTCAGTTCCATTCGCAACCCCTCAAATAATGAAGCAGTCCGAGCCCGCATGCAGCAAGACCTGGACAACATCCACGCTTGGGCTCATAAGTGGCAAGTAACATTCGCGCCAGATAAGTGCCAGGCAATGACCATCTCCAACAATAGAGGGTCTAACCACCTCCCCCTGACATTCAACGGCATTACCATCACCGAATCCCCCACCATCAACATCCTGGGGGTCACCATTGACCAGAAACTTAACTGGACCAGCCATATAAATACTGTGGCTACGAGAGCAGGTCAGAGGTTGGGTATTCTGCGGCGAGTGACTCGCCTCCTGACTCCCCAAAGCCTTTCCACCATCTACAAGGCACAAGTCAGGAGTGTGATGGAATACTCTCCACTTGCTTGGATGAGTGCAGCTCCAACAACACTCAAGAAGCTCGACACCATCCAAGATAAAGCAGCCCGCTTGATTGGCACCCCATCCACCACACTAAACATTCACTCCCTTCACCACCGGCGCACTGTGGCTGCAGTGTGTACCATCCACAGGATGCACTGCAGCAACTCGCCAAGGCTTCTTCGACAGCACCTCCCAAACCCTCGACCTCTACCACCTAGAAGGACAAGAGCAGCAGGCACATGGGAACACCACCTGCACATTCCCCTCCAAGTCACACACCATCCCGACTTGGAAATATATCGCCGTTCCTTCATTGTCGCTGGGTCAAAATCCTGGAACTCCCTTCCTAACAGCACTGTGGGAGAACCGTCACCACACGGACTGCAGCGGTTCAAGAAGGTGGCTCACCACCACCTTCTCGAGGGCAATTAGGGATGGGCAATAAATGCTGGCCTCGCCAGCGACGCCCACATCCCGTGAACGAATAAAAAAAAACACCATAGGCCTCCTCAAACAACGCTTCCGCTGCCTGGACTGGTCTGGAGGAGCCCTGCAGTACTCCCCTGAGCGGGTTCGTAGATTTGTGGTGATCTGCTGCATAATCTCGCCATCATGAGGGACCAGCCTTTGCCACCAATGATTGGAGAAGTCCCTGAGCCAGAGCCTGAGGAGGAGGAGGCTGAGGAGGAGGAGGCTGAGGAGGAGGGGGTGGAGCCGGAGGAGGAGGTGGAGGAAGACGCTAGGGTGCAACAGAAACCACACGCGTTGTTTGCAAGGGCTGTGCGTGCTCGCCTGATCCGTGCCCGCTATCAATAATTTGAACTACATCCCCCAACTCACCAATTGTCCTACACTCTCCACCCTCCTGCTCCCACAAGACAATCAAATCGTCCTCCATCTGATTACACATTGGTATCCCCCTCAGCTCATTGCATAAATAAAAACCACTACTAAATGCAAAATCAAAGTCTCATTTATCAATGAATAAATGAAATTATGCAAACATAACAGAACTATTCACCCTTATGCATTCCCTTAGTGCCTGTTGTATGTGTGCCTTTACCTGTCCTAGTGCTCCTCGGAGGTGCTTCCCTAGTTGCTGGAGCATGGGTGGTGGGAGGCTGCTGGCCTTCAATGGAGGAGCGTGCAGATGGCCTTGGAGGACGACCTCGAGCAGCTCTGGGCCGGGAGGGCCCGGCTTCGGACTGCACTTTCGCAGCATGGGTGCAGCTGTCTGGCCTGGCTGGCCAATTGGCAACAACAGGGGCACTGGCGGAGGGGCAGGGGTGGGAGCAGGAAGGCTGTCGTCCTGACAGAGGACAGCAGGTCCGACTGCCATGGCGCCACTGCCACTTTCCTGGGGTTGCGCCTCAGCAATCCTGGTGATCAGTTGGAGAACAGATTGCTGGAGTGCTGTGACGCCCTGGAAGCCCCGTTCCACAGTGGTCCCAAGACCCACGATAGCAGCAGTCTGAGCTTGCAAGGCAACAGTCTGAGCTCCAAATGCAGCAGTCAGACCTTGGATGGCAGATGTTTGTGCTGCAATCGAAGCTGTGATATCAGTCATCGGACGCTGCATCATGGTGAGTTCCACAGGTGTGCTGATGGAGGTGACCACCCCTTCCATGTTGGAAAGGATGGGCTCCATGCCGTGCGCAAAGCCCTGTGCCAAGTTGGAGCTGGACTCCTCCATGCCCCCTGTCATTGTCCACAGGCTTTCTGGCAGGTTTTCCAGTGCCCCAAGCATTTGATGGTGTACGTCCATCATCCTTCTTCTGAAGCCTGGCCCATCAAAGTCCTCATCTGACTCCTCTGCAGCAGCACCAGTGTGCGACCTCGCCCTCCAGTGAGCTGACACCTGTGGTATCCATTCCCTCCGCCCCGGCTCCTGCGCACTTGTGCTCGGTGTCTCACCACGTGCAGATCCCTCCTCTAACCTAACCTCTAAAGGACGCGCAGCATCAGTCTCTGAGCTGGTGGAAGCAAGTGTCGGATCAAGTAACGGTGTGGCTTCAGTGTCCTCCTCCCCCTCCTCCTCCTCGGACAGTGCCATCACGTGTTCTTGGGTATCTGCAATGACAAAGGGAAACAGGTTGAGTTGTGGAGTGGGGAGAGGAACAAGTAAGACGTGTGTGCTGACAGCATGTGCAGCATGTGAGTCAGAAAAGATTATGGGAGGAAGGAGATGTGGAAAAGGAGAAGGAGCATTAGATATGCAGAGACCCCCTCTATCAGGACCTCCAGCACGGCATGTTGTGGCGGCTTCAGCGACGGCCTGCCCAATGATCCTAAGCACTGTCTCCTCTAGGGAGGTGAGGATGTGTAAACGTGTCCGTCCACCCTCAGGTCCCTCCTGCTGCCGGCTGTTATGTGCCACCTTCTGCAAGACAGAGGACAGTGTGTCAGCGAGTGTCCTGCAAGGTGTGTGAGTGATGTGCCTGTCGTGGTGTGACTTGTGAGTGGTGGTTGTGTTGTTGGCTGGCCTGCAAGTGTGGTACTATGTGCGGGTGAGATGCAGCATGCCGAGTGCAGCATTGCATGTGGATGGGCAGTGTTTGTTGGTGGGTGGGTGACGGGGAGTGTGATGCGTGGAGCAGTGTTGCACTTGGTAGGATGTGCCACTTAACACTTGCATTCACTCACCTTGACCACTCGTGTCAAATCATTGAACTTCTTTCGGCGTACGTGGTGCAATGCTCTTGGTGTTTATTTCCTGCGCCACAGCCTGCCAATGCCTGCGGTGCTGCAGTCTGGAGGGTCTCCGGCCACCCTGCGGGTACATGTTGGCCCTCCTTTCGTCCTCACCTTCCACCAGGTCCTCCAGAGCGTCATCAGAGAAGCTTGGAACCCTCTCTCATGCCGGTCCTGCTATTCTCGTGGCCATCTTTCCCTCCTCCAACTAAGCTGTGTACCTGCCATTTGAAATGTGCACCTGCACCTTTAAGAGATGCAGGCTGCTGATGACGTGCGCTGTGCACACCCCATTTCCAACTTCCTCATTCTCCATGCAGCCCCTCAGCAGTGCGGGTTGTGCTGCTGCACAGAGATATCATGATAATTAGCAGGCAGCACGAAGTTCACGTGCTGCCTGAATTGGGTCCATAGGGTAACATGATGTGCTAACACATCATGTTACCCCCGCCCAAAAACGACCCTTATCAAATTTTTCCCCCAAAATGCTTTGCGATTAGGTAATAATCTCCATTTTGATTCCGTGGACGCTCGTGGCATACAATAACGCAATAATCTAGTAAGTAGAATTAATATTTTTGCCAAATTTTCTAAGAATTGTGTGTTCAAAGGTCGTACTGTAGTATATTTCAATCATTATATTACGTTTGTAATTTAAGTTGACATTTAGTTAATTACAAAATTGTGTGCATAGAGGGTATTGTGGAATAAATACACTGGATCAATCAGCCTTTTCTTGACATATAAAAGTATCTGCTTATGAATTTTGGTCTTACAGTTACATATTGATGAGTAAAAGATCTTTGCACTGTTGCTAATCTAAGGTAGGGCCTTTCCAGTGTTAGTGATATTTGACCCTCAGCTCGACTTTATTGCATCTGAATTGGCTCATTATATTTTATAAGCCTTACAATAAAGCAGGAGAGGGTTCACTGTTGGTAAATGGATGCATTTTGCTTGTGGGCATACTTTTCCTCTCTTTTGTGTAAGTGACCCAGCAAAGGTATATATTGAAATTCAAGCTTCATGCATGGCGGAATGAAGCATTATGTTGTTTTAGCAATACCTGTGTAGCATTAGAAATCACTTCACATATTTAAAAAGGAGTGCTGTGTTTTTTGAATGATCCCCAATCAAAAAATCTCACATTAAAAAAAAATGGTTAAAAATTAGTCTCAGGTGTGGAAAGGAAGAAAGGTCTTGCCTTCCACCAAATGCTCCCATCCAGTTTCTATCTGTGTCTCATCCCTCTACACTTTTCATTGGCAGCGTAAGCCTTGTACCATGTGGTGAATTAGAAGTTATTTATGTTATTATAAGGGTGTGTGGGAAGAAGGAGGATGAATATCTTTTCTTACACAGGTGACAGCTGTGGCTCAGGTGGTAGCACTCTTTGCCCCTAAGTCAGAAGGTTGTGGGTTCAAGTCTCACTCCAGGCACTTGAATATATAATCTAGGTTGATACTCCAGTGTAGGACTGAGGGGCTGCTGTATTGTTGGCGGTGCTGTCTTTTGGGTGAGATAAACTGAGGCCCTGTCTGCCCTCTCAGGTGAATGTAAAAGATCCCATGGCAAAATTGGTGAACTGGCCAATATTTATCCTTCAACCTTATCTGGTCATTATCTGTATGTGGGACCTTGCTGATTGCAAATTGGCTGCCGTGTTTCCTACATTACAACAGTGATTACGCTTCAAAAATACTTCATTGGCTATAAAGCGCTTTGGGATGTCCTGAGGTCGTCAAAGGCGCTATATAAATGCAAGTTCCGTTCTTTCCTTAATTTCCATAAACAAATTATGTACAAGTATGTACAATGAAACTCGCCTCCGGTGGGCAGTTCATATAATGGGAGGTCATTTTTCCCTTCACTGCTGGGCAGTTATCGAGCGGAGCGAATCACCCGCCCGTTGTAGAAACCGTCCACTTTTCATCCCATTGATTTCACCAGAGCCTTCAGCTGTCTCAGCCCTACATTCTGGAAAGCTTTCCCTAAGCCTCTCCGCCATGCTACATCTCTTCTCCCCTTCAAAAACTTTCGCAAACGTATCTCATTGACTATAATTTTTGGGGTCTGGATAGAATGGTGGAATGGCACACTGTCCTTTTGTGTCTATGGCCTTACATCCTAGTGTCAGGATACGGATTAAAGTCAACTCTCACTGCCAGATGCAGTGGTCTGAAATTAATGATTTTTGCAGTCTTAAGAAAATTCCTGATGGGCTTGAGTCCACAACACAAAAATGAAGGGATTAGGATTGAATTAACAATGTCACTCTTGAGTGCAGGAAATGGAAATGTCACATTGTTGCTATCTGGAGTGTTCTTTTAATGTTGGAATGAAGGCATGTTGTTGGATAGGAATAGAGGGAGCTTTGTTCTGTTCTGGCCTTTTTTAGGACTGCTGCCTAAGTGGGAAGTGCTGAGTGTTGATATTTGTGGCCAAAGTAAACAAGCTTTCCATTTCTCTTGCATTGAAGAGCACAAACGCACCGCTCCCCCTTTCCAAAATTCACTTACCTCTTATCAACTATTTTCCTTTCACTTTTCATTTATATACCGTAGTACATTCACTAATGTATTTTTTTTTATCTCCACAGGTGAATGACGTAAGCCATCTGTGGATTATACTGGGGCCCAAGGCCACCATTTTGCACAATTAAAGTAAGTTCAGCATTGGATTGGATTGGCAATAGGATACAGTGAATAAAGTGAAAATCATTCACAGCTTTCAACAATTTCCCAAATGATGCAATTCTAATGGTGGCACAGGCCATTAGATTTGAGTGGTAAGGTTGTAGACTCATGCCCATCTGACCTTGCAGAACGAATACCTGATCTCAGCCATGCCAATACAAGGAGGCACTGAGGTCAGCTGACATAATAAAGTTATTAACAGAGTGCTCCAGGAGCACAGCCCACCCAATAACTTACATTAATGGAGCAACTTGGGAGGAGGAAAGTCCAAAATGGCAGATGTCCATGAGGAGGAAAATATGGTTCAAAAGTAATAATATTTACTTATGGTTAGGCGCTATAGGAGCTATTTAGGGATTTTAATTAGAGAAAGATGGGAGAATAGTTTAGAAAGTATTCCCTGTAGCATTTCCTCCTCCTTTAATCATTCGTGTTTGCCTTTTCTAACCGCTCATGATTAGCAAGACTACTGCTTAATAGAAATACAACTCTGTTTGCTAAATTCCAATTTATAAAAACAATCTAACTGACAGATTTGCAGACAGTTTTACTAAAATTTTTGGGAACACTTTCTAAAAAAGTACCTGGACCTGAACCGAAAGTCCTGTAAGCTGCAGGGCTACGGACCGGGTGCTGGAAGGTGGGATTAGAATGGGCACCTGGATGTTCTTCGAGCCAGCGCGGACACGATGGGCCGAATGGCTCCCTTCTGTGTTGTATCTTTTCTATGGTTCTGTATTTCGATGGATGCCAATCAGCTTATTAACACATGCTGAACAACAGTTTCAAAAAACCTGGTAACTCAAAAATGGCCAAAAAACATGGTATCACTAATGGTTGCCATGTGCCCAACCTTAAGCCCATCCTGGGATGTCAGTAAGTGGTCAGGTTCGTGAAGATCCAGGAAGATGTGAGTGTGGTAGGTTTTCCAATTATACACTGTATCTTGAGTGCACATGAGATGCAAAGGCAGAGCTGTACAGCAAGGGCATGGCATGGCATGGATGAGCAGTAAATATGAAACCAGTTAACAGACAACGCTTTGTGGAATGAAATCTACCTGCTATGTGGTGTCGTTGGATAATCTTATCTTGCCAGAATTGTTTGACACTAGAGCACAGGACTTATCTAAGAACCAGCTAATTGCTGTAATGAGAAGATGGTAGGGCTGGTGATCTAGAAGGATGAGATCAAATGGGCCAGAAGACCTGCATAATCTGAGCCTAGCTTTTGATCTTGCGAGAATGCCTTATACTATGATTTTAATTTATGCAGTATATTTTCATGCTGATGATGTTACATTTTAATTGCTGGAACCATTGTATCTTTGTAAAGTTGTTTTAAGAGAATGTTCTTAAGAGAATCTTAAACCCACAAACCCCACAATAGACTCATTAACACTCAAGGGGGGTGAAATTGAGCCATGTAGCGCCCATTTTTTAGGCGCTACGCGGACACCTAAGTCCCAAAAATGGGGTCCAAGATGCGCGCGCTTACTTCCGACGGGAAGTGCGTAGGATGCCATCTTGGTAAAGGTGTTTGTATGCATGCACCTAACGACTGCTGGCAGCATGCAGAGTAGGAAGTTTATGATGCGATCAGTGTGCAACGCTGATTTGAAGGCAATCCTGCTATTTTGGAACTCCACACTCCAGCCAGTGCCCTGTGTTAACCTCACACAGCTGAACAGGACTTAAAGGACATGAAGAACCCACCCCGCCCACCCACCCAGCGCTATTTAAAGGGATCATGATATATTTACAAGTTAGTTGCTGGATTATTTCTTCTGGCTGCTGGTGTAATTGTACGTGTTTTTGGAGGTTTCCTCTATTTGGATAAAGTTTCAATACTCCACAGACAGAGTGGTCTGGCTGATTTTGCTGTACTCTTTGTGTCATTTAAAATATTGTGCCAAATAAAGTTGCTTCCAGACATGAGTGGCCTGGTAGGGCTTCATCTGGGAATTGAACATGACTGGGAGAATGAAGAGAAGCCACGCAGAGCAGGAAAAGCTGCTAGGAGAGGGAGGAGGAGGAGGAGGAGGAGCAGGGCACTCAGCAGGACGCCATGTCCATGAAGGGTCTTCAGGGACTAATTCTCTTACCTCATCTTCAGTAATGACCAGTGCATCAGACGACTTTGGTTCACAAAAGAGATCATAACCGAAATTTGTCAACTGCTGCAGCCACATCTGCAGCCTCAGAGCAGAGCAAGGACAGCATTGCTTGTGGCTGTCAAGGTGACCGTGGCTCTTAAATTTTATAGCTCTATCTCCTTTTAGGAGATATAAGCAACATCTCGCAGTTTGCAGTGCACTGCAGTATAAGGGAGGTCACTGAGGCTCTCTATACAATGAAAGACAGATTTATCTCATTCCCCCTTGCCAGAGACAAACTGGAGGAGTGAGCATGAGATTTTGCTGGCATTGCAGGCTTCCCCGTGGTGCAGAGTGCCATTGACTGTACGCACATTGCCTTGTGTGCTCCTCATCTGAACTTGGACATATTCGTGAACAGAAAGGGATTCCACTCCCTCAATGTACAGCTGGTGCGCGACCACAGGCAGCACATCATGCAGGTCAATGCCCGTTATCCTGGCAGCAGTCATGATTTGTTCATTCTGTGGCAGTCCTCTGTTCTACCTGTATTTCAACCAGCATAGCAAGTCAAAGGCTGGCTATTGGGTGACCAGGGTTATCCCCTCATGACATGACTCATGACTCCAGTCAGGAACCCACACACATATACACAGCAGGCCTACAACGAGAGCCATTCCGCCACAAGGAACATTGTAGAGCGCACCATAGATGTCCTCAAACAACACTTCTGCTGACTGGACTGCTCTAGAGGAGTCCTGGAGTATTAAACTGAGCAGGTATCAAGATTTGTCGTAGTATGCTGCATGCTGCTCAACCTGGCCAACATGAGGGAACAGTCCTTGCCACCGCCTATCAGGCGAGAACCTGAGAAGCATGAGCAAGAGGAGGAGGAATAGAAGGAGGAAGTGCAACAGGACATGGAGGAAGAGGAAGGGAGGCTACAAAGTGGCAGGCCCTTTCTGCCAGGGCTCTACGTGGTCAAATTACTAATGAGCGATACCAGTAACCTCAACTACACCTCCCCAATCACCAACAGCCCTACACTCCTTACCTTTCCTCTCTTACATGACCATCAAATCGTCTTCCTTATGATTACACATTGGTTTCTCCCTCAGTTCATTGCAGAAATAAAAACCACCACAAAATGCAAATTCAAATCCCTTTTATAAATTAACACATGAAATTATGCAAACAAAATGAGACTATTCACCCTTGTGCATTACCTTAGTGCCTGTTGTTTGTGTGCTTTTACCTTTCCTAGTGCTCCCATGAGGTGCTTCCCCAGTGGCTGGAGCATGGGAGGTGGAAGGTTGCTGACATTCAATTGAGGAGACTGCAGATTGCCTTGGAAGACGACCTTGAGCAGCTCTGGGCCTAGATTGCCTGGCTTCAGACTGAACCATCTCGGCCTGGGCTGTAGCAGTCTGGGCCGACCGGCTGACAGGTAACAGCAAGGGCACTAGCGGAGTGGGAACAGGAATGTTGTCACCCTGAGACACGGCAGAAAGGTTCATGTTCCGTGGAGCCACTGCCACTCTTCCAGGGCAGTGCCTCAGCAATTCTGGTGATCTGTTGGAGATCAGATTGTTCGACTGCTGTGACACCCTGAAAGCCCCTTTTAACCATGGTATCTAGAGCCACGATGGCAGCAGTCTGAGCTTGCAAAGCAGCAGTCAGAGCTTTGATGGCAGATGTTTGTGCTGCATTGGAAGCTGTGACTTTGGTCATCAGCCCTGTATCATGGTGGGTTCCACAGGTGTGCTGATGGAAGTGACCACCCGTTCCAGGTTAGACATGATGGACTCCAAGCTCTGCGCAAAGCCCTGTGCCAAATTGAAGCTGGACTCCTCCATGTCCCTTGACATTGTGCACAGGCTTTCTAGAAGGCTTTCCAGTACACCAAACATTCGGTTGTGTACACCCATCAGCCTTCTTCTGTAGCCTGGCCCATCGAAGTCATCATCTGACTCCTCTGCAGCAGCACTAGTGTGTGACCTCGCCCTCCGGCGAGCTGGCACCCGTGGTATCCTTCACTCCCACCCTGGCTCCTGCGCACTTGTGCCCGGTGTCTCACCACGTGCAGATCCCTCCTCTATCCTAGTCTCTAAAGTAAGCACAGTGTCAGTCTCTGAGCTGGTGGCTGCGAGTGTAAGATCGAGTGACGGTGTGTCTTCATCATCTCTGTCATCTTCCTCTGACTGAGAAGGTTCCAGTTCTTAGGCATCTGAAATGACAAAGGTGACACGAGTTGGGTTGTGGTGAGGGGAGAGGAGAAAGTGAGAAGTGTGTGCTGACACCATCTGCAGCATGTAAGTCAGAAAAGATTGTGGGATGAGGGAGATGTGGTAAGTGAGAAGGAGGATTAGTTATGCAGAGACCCTTATCATTGACCCCTCCAGCACCGCCAGTGGCCAGGGCCTCAGCGATGGCCCTTCCAATGATGGCCAGCACTCTCCTCCATGGGGGTTAAAACATGCAGGCGCCTCCTGTTATGCGCCACCTTCTCCTGCAAATAGTGTGTCAGTGAATGTCCTGCAATATGTTTGGGTGATGTGGTTGTCATGGTTGAATAGCTGCCAGCGTGTGTGAACTGTGAGTTGTGGGTGTGAGGCATGCAACAGTGCTAAGTATGTGAGGGTGAGATAAAGCAAATGCTTTGAACAGTTGAGTACTGTTTGAAAGAGATTGTTGGTAGGTGAGTGACCGGGGTGAAGTGAATTCAGCAGTGGATGACGCTCGTTGTGCAGTTGGTGGGATATACCACTTGAAACTTGAACACTCATCTTGACAGCTTGTGTTAAATCATTGAACTTCTTCCCACACTGCATTCATGTTCTTGGAGCTATACTCCTGGCATTTACCTCCTCCGCTACTTCCTCCCTCTGCCTCTTGAGCATATGTCTGGCAGACCTCCTGCCCCCCTGCGGCTACAGGTTACCCCTCCTTCTCTCCACTTCTTGCACCAAGGCCTCCAGTGCATTATCAGAAAACCTTAGTGCACGCTCTCTGGCATATTCAGCCATTTCTCAAAGTATCAGATTCAGTTTTCAAACAACTCCCATCACTTCTTACAGCCACAATGCAGGCTGCCTTTAAGTAGCGTTAGCCACTCACGTTATCGGGCCCCCTGTTGATACGTGCAGGCAATGAACAGTGCAGCAGTCATGAAAATCAGCAGGCAGCACCAAGTTAACATGCTGCCTGCAGTGCAATGAACGGGCACGGGTTAATCAGGGACCGTGATCCCCGCTCCTGTTTTTGGGGTTTATCTAATTTAACCCCCGAGGTACCTTCAATCACAAAATGCACCATTAATCCTGATATTTTTTTGAACCAAACTAACAGCATATATTTCTTTTCCAGATTTATTGCTAATGTATTACTTTCAGAATGTCTAAGCTGTGGGGTATAATTTTTTTCCAGTTGTATCACTGATCATAAGTCACTCATGGGGCGAGGTGGGGTGGGGGGCTAGGGGTGAGTGGGAAGGCTTTCCTCTGGTCACTACATGTAAGCAATATCATTAACATAACAGGAATATTTCCCAATGGTTTGCTATTCTAGCAAAAACAGGATGACAATTTTATTAGAAATGGTGATTTAGGAGAACGTTTGCAATGTTGTCAACCCAAAGTCCTCAAAATTAAGCTGTGGGACAATAGGTACAAACATTTAACATGCCTGCCTGAAATGACTCTCTCTCTATACTTTAGAACAGACATTATCCCAGTTATTTTAAATGAAAAGGAATTTCAGATGAACACATTAATCATTCATAACTATTATGCAAAAACTTAATTTCAAGGCCCTAGTAATCAGAGGAAATCTTTCTCCCTTTCCTTTCCCTTCTGTTGAGTAATTAGGTCGGTCCTCTTGTGGGTTATCAGTTCTGTCCCATGCCTCTTTGTAGTTGATTTGTTTATACCATTGTACATATCATATCATTGTCCATGGTGTGTTGTATTTATACAACATGACAGGGCTGTGTATGTGTAAACAATTATGGTGATTCTTCAATATATAAACATTCCTGAATCCTGTTTTCTCCATGCACTCAGAGTAAATGTCCCCTTTACATTACAGAGCAGATGCCCATAGAAGCCCCAATTTCAGTGGCAGCAATCAGATGCTATTGCTGCCTGTTGAGGACCACTTAACGAGATGGTTTATCTCAGTGCCCCTATACTAGAGGCAGTAGCTCCACCAGTAGCAAGTATAAATGCTGCTGGTGGTGTTTTTTCTGACCATGAGTGGTTTGAGTAGTCAGCCCACCCACAACATAACCTTACAATACCTATCTTAGACTGATGGTGTAGTTTTCTGCTTGCTGGCCTGTTTAGACTTTCCCAGCCATGAAATGAAAGTTACTAATTGTGACTTTCAAACAACTACACAATGGAAATTTGGATGAATTCCACAGCACAAGCATTTTCAGCATATTACAGAACTACTTCTATTTTAAGTGGGGATTCATGCTGGCAAATGGTTTTACAAGGAAGTACCTCACCTCAAATGGCCATCCTTCATATGTGAGGGAGATAGTGAGTGAATATTGGATCATGGAGGGGGCATATGCACCTTTCAACAAGGATCACTAGACAATGATCCTGCTGCTTCTTCCCCTCCCTAGCTCAGGGTGCTCATGCCTATTTTAGCACCCTTGGCTGACATCAGCTAACTTAGCATGGACCAGTGAATCTGGAACCTTCTTCTGTATATGTCTGAATTACACACTGTTTTTGTCTTACTGCAATTGATAAACTCATACAAAATCAGTCATATGTGTCAGCATTGTGCACAATATGTTGATCTGAGATAGATATTGTAAGGTTATGTTGTGAATATGATTAATTTTTCTTTTTTATGTTTTGCAGCAGGATGTCGGGACCTGAAGGCAAGATAAGTGCAAAAGCTCTATATGGTGAGTGTTTTCACTAATTTATTCTTTGTTCAAAGAGAAAATTAAGCTAGCAACCTAGAAAGAAATGTAAATTGCTGCTGTCTGGGGTACACTTCATTCAAATCTAAATATAGGTTTGTGGAAGTCAAAGGGTTTGATTTAAGAGATGAGATCAATCCATTTGTAATTAAACACATTTATATTTGAGGACTGGGTGATGCAATGGCTGGGAAAACTAGCCGAGAAATAACTGTTGAGATTTTAGCATGCAAACTCTTAACACTTTCGTGTGACATTCCTCTGCACGCTATTTTAGTGGAAATGTTAACCTGTTTATTTTTAAATGGATTAATATCAATGTTAAAATAGCTATCAGAGAAATGTTATTCAAATATATTAAGCATTCATACATTCATATGTATTCAAAGAGTTATTTATAGATTTTGCTTTCAGCTCTGCGGCTAGGGTTGAAATCCACTTGTAAGAGTCCAAATTGAAATATACCTAGGGCAGCCTTAGTGCGTCTGAGACCACAGCACAAAACTGATTATAATTCAGCAGTAAATTAACAGTCTCACTTTGAAAGGTCACAAGGATGGCTGATTAGTGTAGGAACTGCAACCACACTCGAAGACCAGAGGAAATGTCCGTCTGAGATTGAGGCAGTGTTGAGGAAGCTGTACACTGGATGTGGCCTCTGCCATATCTAACTGACAGTGCCTGATGCTGTTACTGAATGTAAAATGTGGGAAAGATTTCTTTTTCCTAGCAATGAAATACTTCCAAATAAAACTCCCCACTCTCCCCATAAAAAGTATTTTTGCCAATAAAATAATTAATAAATCAAACACACGTACAAAGGAACACTGCAAACATACCTGTACTTGCTGCAACAGAAAATTCTTTGATGGTAACTATGTGATAATGCTCACTGAGTCATCATTGTTTTCTGGCAATCTCTTCTACAGAGCATATTTCACTGTTCAGATCTTTTCTGAATTTATTTCAATGCACGCTGACATTCAAAGAGCCTTACCAACACACCTAACAATGCTCCAGAACTGGAAATTGCTGGCTGAACCATTCTGGTGGACAGGAAGGAGCTGAGAAGAAGTTACTTGAAATTTATTTTAAAATGTATCATCAGAGCTCCCCCCCCCGACCTACTGCGTAAAGGTGCCTCCCAGTGTGGTACTGTGTACTGCAGTCCAGAAGTCAAACATTCATTTCCCGGTTTAAAGAATGACCACTTCTGTAAAGTAATGTAACCAATTAAGCAGCTGGTGATTTCAAAAAAGAAGAGGGGAAGAGAATTGATGATAAAGTATATCACAGGTTTTGTGGTACGGTTGGCAAGAGTAATAGCAAATAAATACGTTTTACTCTCTCGCTCCAGTTGGACCATGACACAGAAATCTTGCAGAGTTTTTAGTCGTTTTTAAAATTCTATGTATAAGTGAAAATTCTGACGTACTACAGAAAGCTGCCATTGAACTAGATACCTCTTTGTTTTTCAAAGTTTTGAAATGTGAGTGAACTGACAATTCATAAAGGTTCCATCACACTTGGGCACAAGTGAGGTAAAGGCAGCTTCTGGTTAGCTTAGCACAGAGCTCAAGGAATGTGAACATGTAACTTCATAGAATTTGAATAGAACTCCGTATTCATAGAATCATAAAATCATGGAAATTTACGGTATAGAAGGAGGCCATTCGGCCCATCGTGTCTGTGCTGGCCGAAATTTTGTTTAGATTCTGATTTCCCCGCATACTAAAGTCATCCAAATTATGGAATGTGCATTTGACAAAAATGTATTTTTTATCTGTGTTGAATTTTTAATTAGTGTTTTGTATTGCTAGCAACAGTATGTAAGGTGTTAACACGCAAGGTCATTCCAAGCATTTCTCCACAGGAAAGCATTTAGCTCAGCCCAGAAAAGTTGGCCCAAAAGGACTCCACAAGGTGCAAGTTTCTATGACCAAAAAGGCGGGGCTGATTTTATCTCGGCCCGCCCAGCAGAAGTGGGGGAGTAGAAGCCCTAAAATATCTGTGTTGCATTTACCGCCCCATTCCTGCTCAGATTCCGCCCACTTTTATATTTATAGGAACATAGGAACAGGAGTAGGCTGCTCCGCCATTTGATAAGATCATGGCTGATCTGTGATCTAGTTCCATATACCTGCCTTTGGCCCATATCCCTTAATACCTTTGGTTGCCAAAAAACTATCTATCTCACATTTAAATTTAGCAATTGAGCTAGTTTCAATTGCCATTTGCGGAAGAGAGTTCCAAACTTCTACCACCCTTTGTGTGTAGAAATGTTTTCTAATCTCACTCCTGAAAGGTCTGGCTCTAATTTTTAGACTGTGCCCCCTACTCCTAAAATCCCCAACCAACGGAAATAGTTTCTCTCTATCCACCCTATCCATTCCCCTTAATATCTTATAAACTTCGATCAGATCACCCCTTAACCTTCGAAATTCTAGAGAATACAACCCCAATTTGTGTAATCTCTCCTCGTAACTTAACCCTTGAAGTCCGAGTATCATTCCAGTAAACCTACGCTGCACTCCCTCCAAGGCCAATATGTCCTTCCGAAGGTGCGGTGCCCAGAACTGCTCACAGTACTCCAGGTGCGGTCTAACCAGGGTTTTGTATAGCTGCAGCATAACTTCTGCCCCCTTGTACTCTAGTCCTCTAGATATAAAGGCCAACATTCCATTAGCCTTCTTGATTATTTTCTGCACCTGTTCATGACACTTCAATGATCTATGTACCTGAACCCCTAAGTCCCTTTGGACATCCGCAGTTTTTAACTTTTCACCATTTAGAAAGTACCCTGTTCTATCCTTTTTTGATCCAAAGTGGATGACCTCACATTTGTCTGCATTGAATTCCATTTGCCACAGTTTTGCCCATTCACCTAATCTATCAATATCCCTTTGTAATTTTATGTTTTCATCTACACTGCTTACAATGCCGCCAGCATTTGTGTCATCGGCAAACTTAGATATGAGACTTTCTATGCCTTCATCTAAGTCGTTAATAAATATTGTGAATAATTGCGCCGGGCAGCCCAGGTGCCCACCTGAATCGGCCGGGAGCCTCAATACTATTTGCAGATTGGGGTCCTATGATTTACATAGGATTCCAGTGCAATTTTGAGGGACAACTAGTGCACGCGCTGCCCAGTTGTACCGGGCGCTGCAGCAGGAAAGGCCCGAAAAGGAAAGTTCAGAATTATTCAGTTCAGCAAAAAATCATTTTTAAAATCACAAATATCTTTTCAATTATTAAATGTCGAATATGCATTTAATATTGATGAATGGCTACTTGATCTGAAGTCATGGGGATAAATTATAACCCCCCGAGAAAGGGTGGGTTGTGGGCGGGTGGGCAGTGAAAATTGTTGGTTTTGGGAGCGGGACCAAATCCCGGCTCCAACCCACCGACTTCTGGGTTTGACCCAGACGCGCTGCTGAAATCCGGAAGTCCCAGAACAGGCCGATATTTAAAGGCCCAACTAACGACATTGAAGCAGTTAAGGGGATTACATTTTTGTGTATTCAGCCAGAAAAACGATTTTAACTTTCCTTTAACACGTCTCCTGTGGCCTCTGAAGGACGCCATGGAAACGGAGGCGTGTTGCAGCCGGTACCCATTTAGACATTTAAACCAGTGATTGACACATGAAGAAAAGGTGAGTTTTTGCAGCAGGGCAATCAGTTCTCTCAGACAAACCTTTGGCTGAGAGTTCTTTATGTTTAGACTGAGATTTCTTTGTTCACACTCAGAATTCTTATGTTCACACATACTTGCCTACATTTTGGACACCCTCAAACTGACACCATCAGTATGGGGGGTGCAGTGGATTTATTCAGCAGTACATCTAAGGAGGAGGCACATCAGCATTGGCGGCAGACATGGTGTGCAGTTCTGGGAGTTGCAGCTTCACAAAACTGAGGTGCACCTCAAGGACCTGCAGAAGGGCAGAGAGGGGACCAACAGAGGGGCCGAGGTCGCAGGAGGCACTACTGATGTGGGCGGGTCTGCAGACAGAGGCTGAGCTTCCTGGACATCTCTGAGGAACAGTACCTACGAAGGCTCAGATTGAGTCGCCAGGTGGTCGCAGACATCTGCAGGCTCCTTCATGCATAGATGCTCCCGGCTGGGCCTGGTGGGCATGCATTGCCCTTCGCAGTTAAAGTCACCACTGCCCTCAATTTCGTAGCCTCTGGATGCTTCCAGGGCACCAACAGTGACATCACCAGGATCTCGCAATTGTCTGCACATAAGTGTATATGACAGGTCATGGATGGGTTGTTTGCCAGGGCATGCGAGTACAACTTCCCCCATCACCGACATCAGTCAGACTGAGAGGGCAATGGGTTTCCACTCCCTGCCTGGCTTCCCAGGGATACAGGGCACAATTGATTGCACACATGTCGCAATCCGAGGACCTGCACATGAGCCAGGGCTGTCCATCAACCGAAAGGGGTATCACTCCATCATTGCACAGCTGGTTTGCGACCACTGGAAGAGGTTTCTGCAGGTGTGTGCCAAATTCCCTAGCAGCTGCCATGATTCCTTCATTTTGTACGAATCCAACATCCCGGCCCTTTTTCCACGCACAAGACAGGCTTAACGGCTGGCTCCTTGGGATGTCCCCCTGCAGATGTGGCTCATGGCACCTCTGAGAAACCACACCAGCAAAGCACAGCAGCGGTACAACAACAGTCACATCACCACCAGGTCTGTCATTAAAAAAGCCATAGCTCAAGATGCGCTTCAGGTGCCTGGATCAATCTTGGGGTTCCCTTCAGTACCCACCGGTGTGGGTGTGTAGAATAATAGTCGTGTGCTGCATCCTGCACAACTTCGCTCAACAGAGAGGGTTACAGGTGGATGAGGACCTATGTGCTCATGAACCATCCGCACCTGCCATCAACATTGAAGAAGACGAGGATGAGGAGGAGGAGGTGGAGGACAAGGGCAGATCAGCAGCACACCTGGCTGCTCGTGATGCCAGGGAGTCATTCATACTTGATAGATTCTCATAAGGAGATCTGCAAAGTAAAGATTGTGAAGATAGGCTGGGGTTGTTTTCCTTGGAACAGAGGAGGCTGAGGGGTGATTTGATTGAGGTGTACAAAATTATGAGGGGCCGAGATAGAGTGGAGAGAAAGGACCTATTTCCCTTAGCGGAAGGGTCAATAACCAGGGGGCATAGATTTAAAGCAATTGGTAGAAGGATTGGAGCGGAAATTAGGAACACTTTTTTCACCCAGAGGGTGGTGGGGGTCTGGAACTTACTGCCTGAGATGGTGGTAGACGCAGAAACCCTCAACTCATTTAAAAAATACCTGGATGTGCAGCTGAAGAGCCATGACCTGCAGGGCTACGGACCAAACGCGGGAAAGTGGGATTAGGCTGGGTGGCTCGTTTCTCAGCCGGTGCGGACACGATGGGCCAAATGGCCTCCTTCTGTGCCATAAATTTTCTATGATTCTATGATTCTAAGTACTCGGACCACCTGGAAAAACCACCATCACCACCAACACCTCCCTACATCATTAGCTACATCATTAAATAAATTTAAAACAGAAATAGACAGTTTCCTAGAAGTAAAGGGAATTAGGGGTTACGGGGAGCGGGCAGGAAATTGGACATGAATTTAGATTTGAGGTTAGGATCAGATCAGCCATGATCTTATTGAATGGCGGAGCAGGCTCGAGGGGCCGATTGGCCTACTCCTGCTCCTATTTCTTATGTTCTTATGTCCCCATTCCGTTTGCCCTACAACCACACATGCACCCATTGAAAACACGCCCAATGGGTGGCATCAAGTTTCTCCGTGCATGATGAGGGACATGCAAGGGCACTTTCATGAAAGGGACTCAAGAATGGTCAAGATGTGGCAGTGGTGGTGAAAATTATAACAATTATAAATGAAAAGCATGCCATTTAGTTGGACACCCTTGTGCATATCCTTGGTGAACACAAAAGCTTCGCCTTTCTCTTCCTATGGGGTACATCCCTTGTAGCTTCGGCAGGGATAGTGGAAGGTTGTTCTGGTCCCGGCCCTGACTACTGAGATGCTCTGGGCCTACGCCCTCTAGGTTTTGAAGCCCGTGAGAGCCCCGCCAAAGACTATGCACCTGCACCTGTGCAGGGGCAGAGTCTGCCATCTGGTGAGGAGGCAGCATTGTGTGTACTGGTTGAGGGGGGGACAACGGGTGAGACGTGGGAGCACCTTGAGTAGCATCCCCACTTCCATGTCCCCTTTCGCCATCATCCCTCCCCTGGGCCAGGGCAATATCACTCCCACCACTCTGCTGGACATCAGCTTGGAGGATCTGTGATGCCTTGTAAGGCCAGTGCTAATATAACTGTCTGCCTGTTTAAAGCGGCAGAATGTTGTTCACCCTAAGTCCGCACAGCCATTGTCAGGGCCTGAATGGACTCATTTGTGAGCTGTGCTTGAAGCCCCATGGAGGCTAGCCTTCCCTCCATCGCAGACATTCCCACACTTACCTGCGCCACCAGTCCACTAATGGACTCCTCCATCCTCTCCGCTAATGTGTGGCAAGTCTTCCAGTTTGTCGCAAAGGTGCATCTGTACCTCAATCATTCTCCTTTTCAAGGAATTGCTCCCGAGGTTCAGCATCAGTGTCCAGCTGAGCAGAGCCTGGAGAGGAGTGCTCCCACCAATGCGGACTCTCCACAGCTGCCCCTGCCACCGCTGTCTGCTCGTGCTCACTTGTGTATGGTGACTCACCAGGTGACAACCCAACTAACTCTCCAATAGTACCCACTGAGGTGTGAGTATCTGCGCTGGTGCATGGCTCGCTATGATGTGACGGTGCGCCTTCAGAGGCATGGAGTTCCTCTGAGGAATCGCCCTCGTCCACATCGTCGACCTGTTCAGCACTCCTTGAAGTCCCTGAAAGAGAACATACAGCAATATTAAGAATCATCGCAGAACTGATGTTGCAATGAGCATCCTGAGGTGTGCAAGAGGTCAATCGTTGATAACATCAATTCACATTGTGTGTGAGGGATGTTAAAGTCCTGTTGCCAGACGTTTGCAGGGTGCCAGTCTCGGCATTTCCGACGACCAGGCATTCATGCATCCGGCTTAGTTCCAACGCCTCCTCCTCCGCTTCTGTCAGGGCCACTGCTTGTGGTGACCCTCCATCTAGTCCTACTCCTCTCCCGTGCATTTTGCGCTCTCTTCTCCTACAAGGGGCAAAAGAACAGACGTGTGAGTGAGTGAGGGTGACAGAGTCACCCGATGGATGAATTGGTTTGGGTGAGGCTGCCCATGAAAGTGATGCATCAAAGGGTAACTATCAGACAGATTCATCACATTGCATCAGCATTGGGGTGAGTGGGAGTGGTGCGTTCACAAATGGGGAGGTGAGGAAGTGCCCAGAAAGTAAAGGTAAGTTGATAATGAGACTTAAGTGAGTGTGAGGAGTGATGTGATGGAGTAGTCTTGGCAGGACAGAGTGAGAGTGGGAGGGTAATGTGCACCACAGGACATAGGTGAATCAATAACTGTGCTCAATTTTCCTGACCTGGTTAGGTCATTAAATTGCTTCCTGCACTACACCCAAGACCTGGGCACCGTGCTTCTGCTGCTGACCTGTTCTGCCACCTCCAGCCACGCCTTCTTGGCAGCAGATGCAGGTTTCTTCCTCCTGTCACCTGGGTATAACAACCCCCTCCTGCTTCTCACAGCAGCCAGAGGGTATTTGGAGAGGCAGGGACTGATTAGGAACAGTCAGCATGGTTTGTGAGAGGAAAATCATGTCTCACGAATTTGATTGAGTTTTTTGAAGGGGTAACCAAGAAGATAGATGAGGGCTGTGCAGTAGACGTGGTCTACATGGACTTTAGCATAGCCTTTGACAAGGTACCGCATGGTAGGTTGTTACATAAGGTTAAATCTCACGGGATCCAAGGTGAGGTAGCCAATTGGATACAAAATTGGATTGACGACAAAAGAGGGTTGTAGAGGGTTATTTTTCAAACTGGAGGCCTGTGACCAGCGGTGTGCCTCAGGGATCGGTGCTGGGTCCGCTGTTATTTGTTATTTATATTAATGATTTGGATGAGAATTTAGGAGGCATGGTTAGTAAGTTTGCAGATGACACCAAGATTGGTGGCATTGTGGACAGTGAAGAAGGTTATCTAGGATTGCAACGGGATCTTGATAAATTGGGCCAGTGGGCCGATGAATGGCAGATGGAGTTTAATTTAGATAAATGTGATGTGATGCATTTTGGTAGATCGAATCGGGCCAGGACCTACTCCGTTAATGGTAGGGCGTTGGGGAGAGTTATAGAACAAAGAGATCTAGGAATACAGGTTCATAGCTCCTTGAAAGTGGAGTCACAGGTGGATAGGGTGGTGAAGAAGGCATTCGGCATGCTTGGTTTCATTGGTCAGAACATTGAATACAGGAGTTGGGATGTCTTGTTGAAGTTGTACAAGACACTAGTAAGGCCACACTTGGAATACTGTGTACAGTTCTGGTCACCCTATTATAGAAAGGATTTTATTAAACTAGAAAGAGTGCAGAAAAGATTTACTAGGATGCTACTGGGACTTGATGGTTTGACTTATAGGGAGAGGTTAGATAGACTGGGACTTTTTTCCCTGGAGAGTAGGAGGTTAAGGGGTGATCTTATAGAAGTCTATAAAATAATGAGGGGCATAGATAAGGTAGATAGTCAAAATCTTTTCCCAAAGGTAGGGTAGTCTATAACGAGGGGACATAGATTTAAGGTGAGAGGGGAGAGATACAAAAGGGTCCAGAGGGGCAATTTTTTCACTCAAAGGGTGGTGAGTGTCTGGAACGAGCTGCCAGAGGCAGTAGTAGAGGCGGGTACAATTTTGTCTTTTAAAAAGCATTTGGACAGTTACATGGGTAAGATGGGTATAGAGGGATATGGGCCAAGTGCAGGCAATTGGGACTAGCTTAGTGGTATAAACTGGGCGACATGGACATGTTGGGCCGAAGGGCCGTTGGGCCGAAGGGCCGAAGGGCCTGTTTCCATGTTGTAAACTTCTATGATTCTATGATTCTAAGTAACTTAAGGGAGGCATCCGACAACCTGGGTGTTGCCTTTCCTCTATGTCCTTCAATTCTGCTTTTTACTACTTTCTCTTTCAAAATCCATTGTTGCATTGGCCAATGCAACAATGGATTTTGAAAAAGAAAGTAGTAAAAAGCAGAATTGAAGGACATAGAGTGGGCTTTCAATCCCGTCATGTGGGTGCACAATCCGCCCACTGTGCTGCTCGGAAACACAAAACCTGGAAGTAGAATTAAGTGTCTTCAGTTGAGGCACGATCACTCGAAAACATACACGAAAATTTTTTCCCAGTATCCCACCCACTCATTGACCGCGCCCCCCCCCACCGCCTCCGAGATCCCGCCTCATTGTTAAGTTTTACCCCATTGTGAGAGAGGCAGCCATTGTTTGCCTTTTGTTTCTGTATACTTCAATGGAGATCGGATTGCATTTCTGTGGGATGCCTGTTTTACCTAGGAGACAGCCTGCATTCAGATTTTGAATTTTACACCAACAGCTGTGTTTTATTAAGCCTTTTGCTGATTAGAAAGAGTTAGCTTGGATTGAGTATGTAAACTTCTGTTTAAAATCTGTTTAGACAGAAACGACTGGCATATCTATTGTTTTATGTATCAAGGAGGATAAAGAATTACATATTCCACTGTGCTATACTGTTTACTGTTCACTCATCTGTTTTATGTAAATAAACCACTTGTTTGATCAAAGCCTGAGTCTCCGTCTGGTAGGAGTGTATATCCAGTCTGCTTTCAAAGAGAGCAGAATCCCGTGGTGGCACATAATACATCCATAGACAGTTCTCAGTTATGGTGCCTGGGTCTCACTATCATTTATCTAAATATTGGGCAGGAAAAGATACACTCTGGATCGTAGGGGATGCAAGATCCACCCACGGGAGTGGCTGGTGACACCAAACCTGAGAAAATATCTGAAATACCCAAAAATGTGATATTGCACTTTACTAACTCCAAAAATGTTTGCAACAGCTGAAGTGCTTTTACAAGAACCCCAGAATCACAGATATTTATTTGTCACAGAAAATGCTACTCCCTGAAATGACAAGAGCTAGATCTATATTATACGGTGAGGCAGATTATAAGCCCATTCAATTGCACAGAGGCTGCATAGGTTCTGCCACAAGACAACTTAAAAGATTGAGACTGTAGTCTCTGTGAGAAGCCGCAGCTGGAGCTGCACCCCAACCGTTGACTTTCCCTTTTCATAAGTTGCATGCTGAGTAGCTGCCATCGTCAATATGTTTGCCTTGAACAAAGCAAAGGCAGTCATTTCACAGTATGGTGTAATGTATCACCAATATTAATGTTGAGGGTACAGTTGTGTTCTTGTCTGTCCCCATTATTGACACTTGTGTTTCTAAACAGGGTTACCATCAAGTGTCTGAGTTCTCAAGGTGTAAGAGAAGTAAAGGTAGTCTCTTAAAAAGCTATTAAATACTGCTTAGTCTTTCAATAAAATGGAGTTGTGCTGGTCATATCCTGTGATATGTCCAATTATTCATGGTCTGTGCAAAAAAGTTGGCTTGCTGGCTTTTTCTCATTCCATGCTTTCTTACATTCTTACATTGGGAAACAAAAACTGTAACTTAACTCCAGTTTTAAATAACACAAGCTATTATCTACACCATGATGTGCTCTTTGTTACTTCTGTATTTGTCTAGTAGATCAGGCAACACAGTTTTAATTTCCGTTTGTATTTGTTGGAATTTTTAATTATACTGCACCCATGGACCACAGCCCAAAGAAAAGGTAGGTATATTCAACAGGTGCTTCTTCCTTTTTATGAGCTGTTTTATTTGTCTCTTCCTGTTTTATTTACAGTAAAATTCCACCTGCAAGGTCACCACGTGGAACCATATAAAAAGCATGTTATGTGATGTGTGTTACAGAGAAGGGATTTTTGTCTGATCTGTGAGAGTCAGAAAGAATAACTGCATTCATGACTAATTTTTTTATCAACTATTTTAATAAAGGTGTCAATCCTTTTAAAATAAAGGACTAAGGGATTTCCTATGAATGCATTAACTCATGCATAACTAATACCTCACATTGCGATTTCATTTCCTATAGATAATTTCAGGCACGTGAATTCTGTATATATTCATGAATAATTATTCCGTTATTTTACGCAGCCTAAGATTTTGGTTAGTAGAATTCTGTTGATAAAGTTACAGTTGTCCACAATTAAACTCTTTTTAAAGACCTAGTTAAACAGTAGTTTGAGAAGGGGCTCCTCACTAAAGCTTGCCGATAAAATCGGAGTTATTTTGGATTGTACAAAATGAAAGACATGAAAAAATTCACTAAATTTTTTAGAACGGTAACACTTGTTGAGGATACATTACATGGACTTACAAAGAATTTTGCAGCACAGAAACAGGTGCTCCACACAAGCTTCCTCCCACCTTACTTCATCTCAGCCTATCAACATATCCTTCTATTCTTTACCCTCTCATGTACTTATCTAGCTTCCCCTTAATTGCATCTATGCTAATTGCCATAACCATTCCATGTGGTAGCAAGTTCCACATTCTCACCACTCTCTGAGTAAAGAAGTTTCTCCTGAATTGCATGAATTTTCTATGAATGCAGTCATAGTATAACTTTAAAACAGGTAACACCTTTGCTAAAATAGTGGACAAAAGAATTTCAGACAATTACATTAACATTATTAATATTGTACGGCACAAGTTCAACACAATTGTTGGATAAACCTGAAGTGTCTGCCATGTTTGTGAAGCGCCTTCACTTACAATCGTCTGAAGATCTAATTTTAAAATTTGGATGGCCGACCGGTGGAATGTGCCAGGCACCCGCCTGTTCTGGGGGAAAAGAGGCCGGAGCCATTTTGAGGCCTGGGCCTTATTTAAATGGAACTAGCGTGCTACAGGCACCAAACGAGCGGCCTGATGCAGCTCACCAGTTTTGGGCTTGACCAATTTCAGGTAGGTCCAGGGGGGTAGGAGGTGGGGAGGAGGTAAAACGTAGGGGGTGAGTCCAGGCCGTCAGCAGCCTGCAATATTTTTATGGAGCCAGGAGGAGCACTCCTGCTCCTTCTGCCTCCACAAAAATATAACTTTGAAAAGGTCTTGGGGCCGTTTTTGAAGTGGCCAGCAGTGATCCCTTTAAGGATCGCTGCTTAGACCACTCAATTGTAAACAATTTTACAACACCAAGTTATAGTCCAACAATTTTATTTGAAAATCACAAGCTTTCAGAGGCTTCCTCCTTCCTCAGGTGAATGTGGAAATGAAATCCTCGAACCTTTCGCATTTATAAATCACAGAACAATACCTGGTGATTACAGACAGTCTTTCCAACTGCCCATTGCCAAGGCAATCAAAGTGTTCAGACAGAGAGGTGTTACCTACAGGGCCACCGAATATACAAACAACCAAAAAAAAACACAAACAGAGAGAGAGAGGCAGAAACATAGAAACATCTGGAAGGAAGAGAAAGACAGCTGTTTGGTTTTTTTTGGTAACAATCGTGTTTGACAAATCTATCAGTTTTTGAGTGTGTAACTAGCAGAGTAGATAAGGGGGAAAGCAGTGGATGTAGTATATTTGGATTTTCAAAAGGCATTCGATAAGGTGCCACATAAGGGGTTGTTACACAAGATTAGGTCTCATGGGATTGGGGGTAATATATTCGCATGGATTGAGGATTGGGGAACAGACAGAAAACAGAGAGTAGGAATAAACAGGTCATTTTCGGGTTGGCAGGTTTTAACTAGTGGGGTGCTGCAGGGTTCGGTGCTTGGGCCTCAGCTATTTACAATCTATATTAATGACTTAGATGAAGGGACCGAATGAATGTATCCAAGTTTGCTAAAGATACAAAGCTAGGTGGGAAAGCAAGCTGTGAGGAGGACACAAAGAGTCTGCAAAGGGATATAGACAGGTTAAGTGAGTGGGCAAGAAGGTGGCAGATGGAGTATAATGTGGGGAAATGTAAGGTTATTCACTTGGAAGGAAAAATAGAAAAACAGAATATTTTTTAAATGGTGAGAAACTATTAAATATTGGTGTTCAGAGGGATTTGGGTGTCCTTGTGCACAAAACACAGAAAATTAACATGCAGGTACAGCAAGCAATTAGGAAGGCAAATGGTATGTTGGCCTTTATTGCAAGGGAGTTGGATTACAAGAGTAAGGAAGTCTTGCTGTAATTGTACAGGGCTTTGGTGAGACCACACCTGGAGTACTGTGTGCAATTTTGGTCTCCTTAACTAAGGAAGGATATATGTCCCTTAGGCAGTGCAACAAAGGTTCACTAGATTGATTCCTGGGATGAGAGGGTTGTCCTATGAGGAAAGATTGAGTAGAATGGGCCTATACTCTCTGGAGTTCAGAAGAATGAGAGATGATCTCATTGAAACATATAAGATTCTAAGTGGTCTTGACAGGATAGATGCTGAGAGGCCGTTTCCATTAGCTGGAGAGTCTAGAACTAGAGGGCATTGACTCAGGATAAGGGGTCGTACATTTAGGAATGGATTGAGGAGGAATTTCTTCATTCAAAGGGTTGTGAATATTTGGAATTCTTTACTCCAGAGGGCTGTGGATGCACAGTCATTGAATATGTTCAAGGCTGACATCGATAGATTTTTGGACTCTAAGGGAATCAAGGAATATGGGGATCGGGTGGGAAAGTGGAGTTGAGGTCGAGGATCAGCCATGATCTTATTGAATGGCGGAGCAGACTCGAGGGACCGTATGGCCTACTCCTGCTCCTCTTTTTTATTCATTCATGGGATGTGGCCATCGCTGGCAAGGTCAGCACTTATTGCCCATGAAAAGGTTGTGGAGAGCCGCCTTCTTGAATAGCTGCAGTCCGTGTGGTGAAGGTTCTCCCACAGTGCTGTTAGGTAGGGGATTCCAGTATTTTGACCCAGCGACGATGAAGGAACAGCGATATATTTCCAAGTCAGGATGGTGTGTGACTTGGAGGGGAACGTGCAGGTGGTGTTGCCATCCGCCTCCTGCCCTTGCCCTTCTAGGTGAAGGTCGCGAGTTTGGGAGGTGCTGTCGACGAAGCCTTGGCGAGTTGCTGCAGTGCATCCTGTGGATGGTACACACTGCAGCCACAGTGCACCGGAGGAGGAGGGAGTCAATGTTTATGGTGGTGGATGGGGTGCCAATCAAGCGGGCTGCTTTGTCCTGGATGATGTCGAGCTTCTTGAGTGTTGTTGCAGCTGCACTCATCCAGGCAAGTGTAGAGTATTCTATCACACTCCTGACTTGTGCCTTGTAGATGGTGGAAATGCTTTGGGGAATCAGGAGGTGAGTCACTCGCCGCAGAATACCCAGCCTCTGGCCTGCTCTTGTAGCCACAGTATTTATGTGGCTGTTCCAATTAAGTTTTCAGTAAATGGTGACCCCCAGGATGTTGATGGAAGGGGGTTCGGTGATGGTAATGCCGTTGAATGTCATGGGGAGGTGGTTAGACTCTCTCTTGTTGGAGATGGTCATTGCCTGGCACTTGTCTGGCATGAATGTTACTTGCCACTTATCAACCTAAGCTTGGATGTTGTCCAGGTCTTGCTGCATGCAGGCATGGACTGCTTCATTGTCCGAGGGGTTGCGAATGGAACTGAACACTGTGCAATCATCAGCGAACATCCCCACTTTTGACCTTATGATGGAGGGAAGGTCATTGAAGCAGGTGAAGATGGTTGGGCCTAGGACACTGCCTGAGGAACTCCTGCAGCGAAGTTCTGGGGCTGAGATCACCTCTGGAATTTGGCTCTTTTGTCCACGTTTGGACCATGGCTGTAATGAGATCTGGAGCCGAGTGGTACTGGAGGAACCCAAGCTGAGCATTGGTGAGCAGATTATTGGTGAGTGAGTGCCGCTTGACGGCACTGTTGATGACTCCTTCCATCACTTTGCTGATGATTGAGAGTAGACTGATGGGGCGGTAATTGGCCGGATTGGATTTGTCCTACTTTTTGTGGACAGGACATATCGGGGCAATTTTCCACTTTGTCTGGTAGATGCCAGTGTTGTGGCTGTACTGGAACAGCTTGGCTAGAGGCACAGCTAGTTCTGGAGCACAAGTCTTCAGCACTGCAGCCGGGATGTTGTGGGGGCCCATAGCCTTTGCTGTATCCAGTGCACTCACCCGTTTTTTGATATCACGTGGAGTGAATCGAATTGGCTGAAGACTGGCTTCTCTGATGGGGGAGATCTTGGGAGGAGGCCAAGATGGATCATCTACTCGGCACTTCTGGCTGAAGATGGTTGCAAATGCTTCAGCCTTGTCTTTTGCACTAACGTGGTGGACACTGCCATCATTGAGGATGGGGATGTTCACGGAGCCTCTTCCTCCCTTTAGTTGTTTGATTGTCCACCACCATTCACGACTGGATGTGGCAGGACTGCAGAGCTTTGATCTGATCCGTTGGTTGTGGAATCGCTTAGCTCTGTCTATAGCGTGCTGCTTCCGCTGTTTAGCATGCATTTGGTCCTGTGTTGTAGCTTTACCAGGTTGGCACCTCATTTTAAGTACGCCTGCTGCTGTTCCTCGCATGCTCTTCTACACTCCTCATTGAACCAGGGTTGATCCCCTGACTTGATGGTAACGGTAGAGCGAGGGATATGCCGGGCCATGAGATTAGAGATTGTGGTAGAATACAATTCTGCTGCTGCTGATGGCCCACAGCGCCTCATCGATGAGCAGTTTTGAGCCACTAGATCTGTTCTGAATCTATCCCATTTAGCATTTCACAACACGACACCATCCATCATGTTGTGTGGCACACAACACGATGGACGGTTTCCTCGATGTGAAGACTGGATTCCATCTCCACAAGTACTGTGCGGTGGTCATTCCTGCCAATACTGTCATGGACAGATGCATCTGCGACAGGTAGATTGGTGAGGACAAGGTCAAGTAAGTTTTTCCCTCGTGCTGGTTCTCTCACCACCTGCCACAGGCCCACTCTTGCAGCTATGTCCTTCAGGAATCGGCCAGTTTGGTCAGTAGTGGTGCTACTGAGCCACTTCTAGTGATGGACATTGAAGTCCCCCACCCAGAGTATATTCTGTGCCCTTGCTATCCTCAGTGCTTCCTCCAAGTGGTGCTCAACATGGAGGAGTACTGATACATCAGCTGAGGGAAGGCAGTCGGTGGTAATCAGCAGGAGGTTTCCTTGCCCATGTTTGACCTAACGCCATGAGACTGCATGTGGTCCGGAGTCAATGTTTCTTATGTTCTTATGTTGTTAACCCACAGTTCAGAGTCCTTGAAACTCATCTGATTAGAATTCCTCGATGTGGCATCAGAAGTCCAGAGAGCAACATCTCTCCCACACAAATAATTTTCCAAGAAAGAACGAACTACATGATTTATTTACAATAAAAATCATTGACGAACAATGTCTTCCTATAAGTAGAAGGCTTGATTTATTAAACTTTTGTTTTAATTTTGTCTCATTTTAACATAAAGCCTAATCACAAGTGTATGTCTTTATGTTTAAATACAGTAGGTTGTTTCCATAACCTATTGTCACTTGGAGCTTGCTGCTAATATTGATAGTTGATTTTTAATTAGGTTGAGATGAAGAAGAATCTTTGATCTCACCCTTCCAGAATTACACCCTTACCTTCTCTTAATTACAGGATATGAGAAAGCTCCATGTCAAAGTGAGTAAGTGAGGTAGCCAGGTCATGTGTGCAATGTGTAAAAAATTAAGCCCATTTAATCAGACGGACAGGACCTTAGTTTAATGTCTCTCCTGAAGGACAGTTCCTCTGACAATGCAGCACTCCCTCAGTACTGCACTGGAATGTCAGCAAGGACTATGAATCAAAGTCCTGGGTGGCTAATATCTGGGCATTGAGACGACCATAATTGCTGTAATTTAGTGATTATAGATATGGTAATCCAGGAGCTATTGACAAATTAACTGCTGTAACAGTCTGTGGCTAGAAAGTTTTTGTAGCTACGTACTATCCCAACAGTTATAATGACAATTGGAACACCCACGTTATTTTAAAAATGAGATTGGAATTCAGTTTTAATATGTTGTCATCAAGAAATATCCAGGAAAATGAAAGTCGCAATTGAGACTTTAAGCAACTGTGTAAGATCGTACCAGCACATTGTCAGACTAATTTAGCACTCTTGCCTCTGAGTCAGAAGGCCATGGGTTCAAACCCCATTCTAGGACTTGAGCACGTAATCTGGGCTGACACTTCAGTGCAGTACTGAGAGAGTGCTGCACTGTTGGTGGTGCCATTCTTTCAGAGGCCCTGCCTGCCCTCTTAAGTGAATATAAAGGATCCCATGGTATTACTTGAAGAAGAGGAAAGGTGTTCTCCTTGTGTCCTAGCCAACATTTATCCCTTGACTAACACCACCAGACCAGATTAACAGGTCATTCATCTCATTGCTGTTTGTGAAAACTTGCTATGCTCAAAGTAGCTGCCGCACTTGCCTATAAAACAACAATGGCTGCACTTAAAAAGTAATTAATTGGCTGTAAACCACTTTGGGACATCTTAATAATGTGAAAGGCCACAAATAAATGCAAGTCCTTTCTTTTATTCTATTGCTGCTGGTGTTGTGCAAACCACTCTGTATATAAAAAAATATTGAAAAGGGAAACTCCAATATTGTATCATTTGTTATTGTCTGTAGTCTGTATCAAAAAGTGTGCTGAGGAAAAAGCACATTTCTTGTACAAAACAATAAAAGAAGAAATTTCTTCAAGCCGTCAAACCCAGTTCTGAAATGTAATCCATATTGGATTTACTCCAGAATATGGGGGTGGGGGGTGGGGGTGTTAAACTAATTTGGCAGAGGGTGGGCACCAGGGTGAAACATTGGAGAGGAGAAAAAAGGTTTACAGAGGACTGGGAGGGACAAGTAGCACTAGAGTAAAGAAGAGTTCAGAAAGAGGAGGGATCAAACAGGGGGCAAATGTGAGGCAGACTAACATGAGTTTGGAGTGCATGTGCATAAACGCACATAGCGTGGTAAATTAAGGTTGGTGAGCTGCAGGCTCAAGTCTCCAATGGGACTAAGGTATAGTGGCAATAACAGAGACCTGGCTCAAAGAAGGGGAGGATTGGGTACTTCATATTCCTGGCTACAAGGTAATCAGGCAAGATAGGGAAGGAAAGAAAGGAGGGCAGTTGCAGTATTGATCAAAGAAACTATTATAGCACTGGAAAGGGATGATGTGGTTAAAGGGATCAAATTGGTTATTGATCGATTTGGTTAGAATTAAGGAACAAATGAGGAGCTATTATTCTACTGGGTGTATACTATAGGCCACCAAATAGTGGGAAGGAAAGAGAGGAGAAAATTTGCAGGCAAATTACAGAAAGATGCACGAACTATATGGTAGTGATAATGGGGGACTTCAATTATCCCAATATAGACTGGAACAGTAACAATGTAAAGGGCAAAGTGGGGAGAAATTCCTGAAATGTGTACTAGAAAATTTTCTGGAACAATGTGTTTCAAGCCCAATGAGGAAGGAAACAGTGCTGGACCTAGTTCTGGGGAGTGAAGTAGGGCAGGTGAAGTATGGTTCAATGGGGGAGCTTTTGGGGAACAGTGATCATAATATCATTAGGTTTAGAATAGTTATGGAAAAGGACACGGAACAATCAAATGTGAAAATACTTAACTGGAGGATGGCTAATTTCAGTAAGTTAAAAGGGGATCTTGCCCAGGTGGATTGGAATCAAAAGTTGTCAGGCAAAGCAGTAATTGAACAGTGGGAGGCCTTCAGGGTGGAGTTGGTTCGGGTACAGAGTAAACGCATTCCTACAAAGGGGAAAGGAAGGGCATCCAAAGCTAGAGCTCCCTGGATGACTATCTGGAGATATAGAGATTAAAATGAAACAGAAAAAGGAGGACGAGAGGATTGCAAATGTCACACCCCTGTTCAAAAAATGGGAGAGGGATAAACCCGACAACTATAGGCCAGTCAGCTTAACGTTGGTGGTGGGGAAACTTTTAGAGACAATAATCCGGGACAAAATTAATTGGCACTTGGAAAAGTATGGGCTAATAAATGAAAGTCAGCACGAATTTGTTAAAGGAAAATCATGTTTGACCATCTTGATTGAGTTCTTTGATGAAGTGACAGTCAAGGCTGATGAGGGCACTACGGTTGATGATGTGTATATCAGATGCCTTTGAAAAGGCATTTGATAAAGTACCACATAATAGACTTGTTAGCAAAATTAAAGCCCAAGGGATTAAAGGGACAGTGCCAGCGTGGAAATAAAATTAGCTAAGGGACAGAAAGCAGAGAGTAGTGGTGAACGATTGTTTTTCAGACTGGAGGGTATACACTGGTATTCCCCAGGGGTCAGTATTAGGACCACTGCTCCTTTTGATATATATTAATTACCTGGACTTGGGTATAAAGGGTATAATTTCAAGGTTTGCAGATGACACGAAACTCAGAAATGTAGTAAACAATGTGGAGGATGGTAACAGATTTCAGGAGGACATAGACAGACTAGTGAAATGAGCAGACACATGGCAGATCAAATTTAACGCTGAGAAATGTGAAGTGATGCATTTTGGTAGGAAGAATAAGGAGACGGAATATAAACTAAATGGTACAATTTTAAAGAGACTGCAGGAACAGAGAGACCTGGGGGTGCACATACTCAAATCTTTGAGGTGGCAGGACAAGTTGGGAAGGCTGTTAAAAAAGCATATGGGATCCTGGGCTTTATTAATAGAGTACAAAAGTAATGAAGTTATGCTAAACCTTTATAAAACACTGGTTAGGCCTCAGCTAGAATATTGTGTTCAATTCTTAAAGAGGGTGCAGACGAGATTTACTAAAATGGTACCAAGGATGAGGGACTTCAGTTATGTGGAGAGACTGGAGAAGCTGGGGTTGTTCTCCTTAGAACAGAGAAGGTTAAGGGGAGATTTGATAGAGGTGTTCAAAATCATGAATGGTTTTGATAGAGTAAATAAGGAGAAACTGTTTTCAGTGGCAGAAGGGTCGGTAACCAGAGGACACACATTTAAAGTGATCGGCAAAAGAGTCAGAGGCAACATGAGGAAACATTTTTTTTAAGCAGCGAGTTGTAATGATCTGGAATGTACTGCCTGAAAGGGTGGTGGAAGCAGATTCAATAGTAAATTTCAAAAGGGAATTGAATAAATACATGAAGGGAAAAAATTTACAGGACTATGGGGAAATAGATGGGGAGTGGGACTAATTGGATAGCTCTTTCAAAGAGCCGGCACAGGCATGATGGGCCAAATGGCCTTCTCCTCAGCTGTACCTTCTACGATACTATGATATGAATAGAAGTTATCATGTACGTGGAGTGTTATTTTAAGTTGCGTGATTAACTTATCATCAAGGTTAGCTGGCAGGCACACTGATTACATACTTTCAAACATTCTTGCCCTGTGGGCCACGTTGGACTCTTGTATTATTTGCCAATAATCAGTGGATAAGACTCAATATTGACACAGTCAGATAAGTTTTTCCTTTGTAATAAAAAGGAAATCTTCTGTATCATTTGTAATTAAGGATGAGTGGTGAAGGGTGACACTGTGATGCAGTGGGTTAGAATACTCTTTGCCTCCGGGACCTGAGTTTGAAACCAGCTCAGCGTGAAGGGTTGAGAGTCTTCTCCCAGGATTAGCAATCCTAAATAAAACATGTTTCAACATCTCAATCCGGTTCCCAGCACACTGCATAAACTGAATAAAAGATTTGCATTTTTACATTGCCTTATCATCAATGTCTTATAGTGCTTTACATACAGTGTATTACTTTGAAGTATTTTGTGCTGGAAAATTGCTTTTAATTGGGCACTATTTAGCACTAAATCATCAGTCTTTTTCATGCAAGACAGTAGGAAAATTGCTGTGGAAATGGGATTTTTGGGAGTGCTCTTTGTGGTTTGGAGTCCAAGTATATTGAGAAAGTTATCCTGTATCTAACAAATGCTATACCTAACCTGGAAGAGCTTGATCATGATTGATGAGCTTGGGTTATCAAGGTGGTTTCTTCTACATAGCATGTGCGATTTGCTATATTATGGATTATAGGCTACCTATTTAATCTCCTAAGGAAAAGTTATGCAAAACCCCTAAGGTATATCTAACAAAACTCTTTGTCCAGATGAGAATGAGTGGCATTGGAAATAGCCTTTTGACTTGGATTGAAAATTGGTCGGGAGGTAAGAGACAGAGAGTGGGGATTAGAGTAGACAGGGCTGATGGCCGGCGCGGACACGATGGGCCGAAGGGCCTCTATCCGTGCTGTATGACTCTATGACTCTATGACTCTACTCTGATTGGCAGGATATGACAAGTGGTGTTCCCCAAGGATCTATTCTGGGGCCTCAACTTATCACCAGATTTATTAATGCCTTGCATGAAGGAATAGAGAGTTGTATATCCAAGTTTGCAGATGGCACTCCATTAGGAGGGACAGTGAGTAGTGTAGATTGGAGGAGGAAGGTACAACGGGGCATAGACAGATTAAGTGAGTGGGCAAAACTATGGCAGATGCGAGGTCCTCCACTTTGGACCTGAGTCAGATAAATCAGAGTATTTTCAAATGGTGAGACACTAGGAACTGTAAAGGAGCAGACAGATTTTAGAGTCCAAGTACACAATTTGTTAAAAGATAGTAGATAGTGTATAAAGTAAATTAAAAGGCTATTGGAATGTTAGCCTTTATCTCAAGGGGGCTGGAATTACAATGGGGAGGAAGTTATGCTACAGCTGTAAAGACCTTTGGTCAGATCCAATCTGGAGTACTACGTTCAGTTTTGGGCACAGCACCTCAGGAAGGCCTTGAGGGGGTTTAGTGCAGATCCACCAGAATGATACCGGGGCTTAGAGAGTTAAATTATGAGGACAGGTTGCATAAAGTTAGCTTGTATTCCATTGTGTATAGATGGTTGAGAAGTGATCTAATTGAGGTGTTTAAATGGTAAAAGGATTCCATAGAGTAGCTGCAGAGAAGCTATTTCCTCTGGTGGGGGAATCAAGAACACAGGGGCATAATCTTAAAATTAGAGCCAGACCATTCAGGAGCAAAATCAGGAAGCACTTTTTCACACAAAGGGTAGTAGAAATCTGGAATTCTCTTCCCCCAAAAGGCTGTGGATGTTCGCTCAATTGGAGCTTTCAAGACTGAGATCGGAACATTTTTGTTAGGTAAGGGTATTAGGGATAAGAAGCAAAGGCAGGTAAATGAAGTTGAAGTACAGATCAACCATGATCTAATTGAATGGCGGAGCAGGCTCAAGGGGATGAATGGCCTACTCCTGTTCCTTATGTTCCTACGTACACATCAATTGGACCCAAACTGACCACACACTGTCAAACCTAGGCCACATCCAATACACTAAGACTGCTTAGTAAAAGTCAATAAAATAATGTGCAGCCCATTTAACCTAATCCCATAACTAATCCACTGAGATCAGTGAGTTAGAGACAGCAGTACAGACTGCAGTCTGTCAAATCCAAATCCTGACCCAATCTATTTGAGTTGCTTAACAGAAGTCAATAGTGTAGACCTCAGATGCAAACTTTGATTTAGCCTGTGGGTTGGAGCCCCATGTCAGGAATTTTTGATGCCTTGTACAACAGTTTTGCCCTCAACCAATACCATAAAACATATATTGACTGGTGATTCACCTCATTACTGTTTGTGGGACATTGCTGGCACAGAAAAGCTGATGCATTTGCCTAAAAAGTGTTCAAGTATGCTTGAATGTTGTTTTTGATTAAAATTACACTATATAATAGTAACAATTATGTTAACACATTTATACAAAATTCCTGTGACCACTATTTTAACAAAGGTATTAACCTGTATAAAATAGGTGCACTAATATCATTGTTATAATAGTGGGCGGAGGAATTTCATACAAAGGTTCTTAACGCATTTACCCTGTTATCACACAGTGCAATTTTAATCCTTCAGTGTTCAAGACAAATGCTGGTGAGAAGTGGCATGAAACATTTTGTAGAACCTGAGAGCACACCTGTATCTTAAATTAACAGACTGACTTTTAGCTGGTTTATGTCTTTAAAATTTGAAGAATTTCCTTCAATTTTCCAGCAGGCAGTAAGTGATGTGTTGTTTCGGAACAACAGTGATGGATCAAAATGTGTGTGTTCTTTGAAATGACTATCTGTGCCAAAAGGTGTCAAACATATACATGGCCTTCGGTGATTTTGTTTTGGGCTTGCCAGGACAAAGTATGACCTATTTTTGAACCCAGTGTTTGGATTAATGATTTCCAGGTTAGATGCTGCATGGACTAGATACAGAGTTAAGCTTTATCTATACTGTCTTGACACAAGAATATAAGAACATAAGAAATAGGAGCAGGAGTAGGCCATACGGCCCCTCAAGCCTGCTCCGCCATTCAATCAGATTATGGCTGATCTTCAACCTCAACTCCACTTTCCCACCCGATCCCCATATCCCTTGATTCCCCGAGAGTCCAAAAATGTATCCATCTCAGCCTTAAATATATTCAATGACTCAGCATCCACAGCCCTCTGGGGTAGAGAATTCCAAAGATTCACAACCCTCTGCGTGAAGAAATTCCTCCTCATCTCAGTCTTGAATGGCCAACCCCGTATCCTGCGATTATGCCCCCTAGTTCTAGACTCTCCGGCCAGGGGAAACAATCTCCAAGCATCGATAATGCATCTTAGCCTAATCATTGAAGAGCATTCCAGTGTGAAATTTCCAAATCATCCTTAGGGCATCATGGTGGAACAAGGTTACCCTCAATAGCATAATCACAATACAATAAAGATCATTTTAATTTGAATTTGACTCTTTGCTTTTCCTAAACATAATTGATCTATTTGATGAAGCTGGTCCATAGCTCATTATCCAGCTAAAAACTGTGAGTGTGTGTAATGGAGCTGATTGCACAACTGACACTCAGTAAATAAGGACTGCCAGCAATAACTATGAAAACTATGAAATCGATACGGTGTGATATCATGAGGCTGGTTTATAACTAAAACTGGAACTCCCAGGGAGACAAAAGTTCCTATAAAGGAAATGAATAGATCATTTAAATCACTCGCTTGTCCCAATTTTATCTTTTACTGCAATTAGTGGACAGTTGCTGCCTGATTACTGCCTTATTAAATTCGCTAGTAGTGAGATTGCATCTCAGTGAGCACTAGTCATCTAGGAAGGCCTTTGACCATTGTGACTGGACAACAGCAAGAGCACCTGAACATTTATATTGGGCCAAAGAAACTAATTGATGTTTTTTTAAAAAAATTCTCTCCAATTTTCCAGAATATAGGTGGAACTTTCAACTTTGATAAGAACATAAAACTGGTGGTATCCGATTGGCCCTCCATTATACACCTCGCCTGATTTTCTTTTCCATTAACTTCAATTGAAAGAAAATTTGGTCAGGGTGTATAATGGATGGTCGATCTGATACCACAAGTTTTGTGTCCCTGCCAAAGTTGAAAGTTCCGCCCAATGATTCCATGGGTGTCAGCTATGTTCCACCACCTCACTCAAGTAGCGATTTTTCATGTGTGACTTTAGGCAGGAGGTTTGGACAAGTCATTCAGTCATGGAGGGCAAAATGGCTGAGTCCAAATATATTTCCACCTAACTTCCACTTTCCAGCAGGAGTCGCTAGATCGCAGTCAAGAGCAGGAACTTGGATGATTTTCTCCTCTTTAGCCCAGAGGTGCTGAGGTCAATAACAGTGCCACTTTGGGAAAGATCAGTTAACTCAACACAGACCTGGGATTGAAAACCTAGGCCTCTGGACCCGTCTGGCTCGGCTCTATATTGGTTAATTTATTTATGGTATTTATCTACTTAGCATAGTGGAGGTCTATGGGGATTTTTAAAATATTTGACAGGAATTCCTGCCATAAAACGAATATGGACAGGACTTGCCATGAATGAACATTCTGTGTACGAATTTATACAAATAGTTGCCATTATCAGAATCTCTGGTGCTGTTTTGTGGGCCCCAACAGAAAGCTCCAGCAGGCTAGTTTAAAACAAGTCAAAATGGTAAAGAAAGGCAGCAAGTTTTGTATTTCATCAGTAACTTGTTTCCAATTCTTAATTCCCTGTTACACAATGTGTTTTCTATTCATTCAATGCAGATCAGTCAACAATGACTCCAATTTAATATGTTGACCATTAATCACTAACCGTAAATTCTCACAGAAGCCGTGTCAGGTGAAAGCAACTCAAATACCTTGTTCAGTCATTTCGTAAAAATGGTATTTTGCAAGCAGGGACTATGAACAAGTATTGTATAAATAAATAATTTATGGATTTCTGGTAGCTACTCTTGTAGATTAAAGTCAAAGTGCACATATTTCTTCAAAGAGCTAATGATTGATGTAACACTAGTACGGTACGATAGTTATCATTGTATGTGTTGACTCAGTCCTGTCACACCCATTCAAAGGACCACTGTCTTCATAAGTAAACATGTTTGACAAATCTTGTTTTATTTATTTTTGGTTTAGTGGATAGATGCACTGCAGTTGGGATGCTACAATTTCTCTCTGCCCTTGTGTTGTAGAGACATAAAAATCAGCCAGGATTCCCTAACTTGACTCCTATGGCTCTACGTTCTGGAATTCCCTGTCTAAACCGCTCTGCCTCTCCACCTCCCTCTGCTCCTTTAAGACCCTCTTTAAAACCCGGCCTTTGACCAAGCTTTTAGTCAGCCTTCCTAATATCTTCTTCTTTGCCTTGGTGTCAATTTTTTTCGGATTACGTTTCTGTGAATTGCCTTGGGACGGTTTTTAACATTAAAGATGCTACATAAATGCAAGTTGTTGTTGTCATCATCCAGTAAATCCCGGTAGAAAGTAGATGAGGGCAGAATCAGTCTCAGGAGTGACAACCTCAAATGTTTAAAAGCCTGCCGACACTCGGGGCTAAATTTTTCCGACCCTGCCCTACAGGGTTAGGGTGGGACGTAGGCCTACCACCCTTACCTCGTCATGGCCTCGGTCCATTTTCCTGGATTGGAGTTCATTACATATTCATGTTGGGCTTCCAGCGGGAGCCTACTGGAGGCCCCTAGGGAGATACAGGTGCCGTAGCCGTGCCGCTGCTGCAGCATCAGAGGACATCTGGACACCGTTAAAGAAGCACAGGAACATTAAAACTGAGCCGAATCATCCACTGAAGGCCTTCGCTGAGCTCGAGGTTTTAAGTAGCTAAGCAATCAGAGGAAAAGGAGGTCTTTCGGGGCCATTCGCACCACTACCCCATGGTTCACACAACGGGACAGCAGAAGAAAATTTAGCCCTCAGTGTCAACTCCCATTGGACTGAATGGCCTACTCCTGTTCCTATGTTCCCACGTTCCCACAAATTAAGAATGGCATCCTGGCCAATGTGCCAGAGCAGGAGTTGGTACCTTGTGGGAAGAAAATTGACAAATAAAACATACAAAAGATGGAGCAATTTTCAAAGTGCACCATCAAATTAGTCGCATGTGATTTATAGTGACTAAAATGATGGATGGCCCTTCTGGCAAATTAGTCAAAAACTTTTTTTTTACAAGGACACCACGAAACAGATTTGCAGAAGGCAAACTTTGTCACCGTGTAACAAGGAATCAGAACAGACCTCTGAAAGGTCAATGATGAAGAACGATCAGACGTGCCATAAACGCTGAGATTATTTGTCTCTGTTCTTTTTTCATTGACATATGCAGGCCAATTCTAATGCATGAATTGAGTGAATGGAAATCCTCATCTCCATCTGTATCACTTCCTGTCTGTTATTGTAAGTAACGATGCCAGAGAGAACACTTTCATTCAAAGAGTAATAAGGGTCGATTTTCCTCTTCTGGGGAACGCCTCTAAGTTGCCCCAGGATTTCTGATGCTTTTCTAAGCAAGCAAGCACAGTGTTGCTAGGGTAATAGAACAGGATGGGCATTCCTGCCCCTCCCACCTCACTTTTGTTAATATATATCCATGGGCTGCCCAGTGTTATAAATTCAGGGTCTGCTGTAGAAACCGTCTCTGATTCTGTGGCATCAGTCAGTCTAATCATCCTACTTTTATGGGAGTTGACTCGTACTGCCCTATACCGACTTGTACAATAATATAACCGGGGGTGTAACAATAATATGTCTTGTGACCTGAACCCGATATTCGTGTCTTTCAGTCTCGCTGAAGGCGGACTGAACAAACATTTGGTAAGATGAGGCCAGATACTAAATCCATTTAGAAAGTCGACTTCAATATCTTTCCCTTTTAACTTATTCCACGACTGTATTACTCTTTGCCCGAAATTGAATCCCTTATAATGGACGGGCTGGAGACACAACAAGCGCCGGCAACTCATCCAAATTATTGCAAAGAGGCCCAAGACCCAATTTACTGGCACACCTCGGGCCTCTCAGTTGGGGCCTGTGCTCTTAGCACGCCAGTGGTTATGCACCTGAAAATGAGCCATAGCCAATTTTTACCCTAAAGTCTCATCTCCACAGTGAAGACTTCCTCCATCGTGTAGTGTGGTACTACCACCATACTAGTTAGGATAAACTAAGGGAAAATGTAGAAGCTCAAAACTGGCCATCCATGAAGTGCTGTGTCCATCAGCAGCAGCAGAATTGTATACCATTGGAATCTGTAACCTTGTGGCCCTTCACATCCCTCACTCCTTGATCACAATCAAGCTTGAAGATCAACCAGGGTTCAAGGGGGAGTGTCAAAGGGCCGGTCAGAACTAGGCATAACAGAATGAAGTATCGACCTAATGAAGCTGCAACACAGGATCACCTGTATGCTAAACACCAAAAGCAGCAGATTATTGACAGAGCTAAGCGGTCCCACAGCCAATGGATCAGAGCAAAGCTCTGAAGCCCAACCACATCTAGTCAGGGTGATGGACAAGCAGGAATCTAACGGGAAGTGAAGAGTCCATGAACATACCTTCCTCATCTCCTGAATCTCCAAAGTTTCTGAACCATCAACAAGACATAAGTGCGATAGAAGACTTCTTGCCTGGATGGATGCAACTGTAACAGTGCTCAAGAAGCTCAACAACATCCAGGACAAAGCAGTTCACATGATTGCACCCCATTCACCCCCTCCACCACCAGTGTACCATGATTACAGTATATACTATCTACAGGATGCACTGCAGCAAGTCACTAAGGCTTCTTCGGCAGCACCTTCCAAATCTGCAACTTCCACTGCCTAGAAGAACAAGGGCAGTAGGTGCATGGAAACACCATCTTCAAGTTCCCCTCCAAGTCACACAACATCCTGACTTGGACATATATTGACATTCCTTCATGCTGAGTCAAAATCTTGGAACTCCCTACCTTAACAGCATTGTGGGAATACCTTCATCACATGGACTACAGCGGTTCAAGAAGAAGGCCCACCATCCAGCTTCTCAAGGGCAACTAGGGACGGGCAATAAATGCTGGCCTTGCCAGCAGTGCCCACATCCCAAAGAATGATTAAAAAGTAATCATGGACAATCCCAGCAGAGAAGTGCAAAGATAAGGCTGAAGTGTTTTCAAACTTCTTCAGCCAAAACTGCTGAGTGGAAGATCCTACTCGGCCTCCTTTTGAGTTGTCTCCACTGTCATAGACGCTAATGGCTAGCCAATTTGGTTCACTCAACATGACATTAAGAAGCAGAGTGCATTGGACACAACAAAGGTTGTAGGCCCTGACAATGTCCTGACTGTGGTGCTGAAGACCTGTGAACCAGAGCTTTCGACTCTCCTAGTCAAACTGTTCCAATACAGCTATGACCCAACAATGTGCAAAATTGTGCCAGTATGTTCTATCCGCAAAAAGCAGGATTTTTAATCTGGCCAATTACCACCCTATCAGCCTCCTCCTAAGCATCAGTAAAGTGACGGAAGGTCATCGATAGTATTATCAAGCAACAGTACTCACCAATAACCTGTTCATTAATGCTCAGTTCAGATTCTGCCAGAGCCACTCTCCTCCGGACCTCCTCACAGCCTTGATCCAAACATGAGTAAAAGAGCTGAATGCCAGAGGAGAGGTGGTTTGGCTTATTTGTGGATTTCTAGTGTCAGCAATGAGGGGAGAGGCAAGAGAGGTGCCTGATAGCACTGCTTTGATATGGGGGAATCATATGTTTTGTACGACTGACTTGTTACTTTCTAAGGGATCTCAGTAAACATTGAATTTTGTGTTTTGTGATTGGCACCTGGATGTATATGTCTGTGTCTGTCACTGTTTCTCCCTCTCTCACAGGTATGAGACAATGTAATCATTACAAATACTAACAGCAAAATACAGGTATTAACCAGAGCATTCAAAATTCAACTGATTTGTTTTTTTAATTTGAAAAAAGACCTCAAATTAAGATGAGGAAAGACACTGTTTGTGTCTCACTCTGTGATAGCTTTTAAGAACATAAGAACATAAGAAATAGGAGCAGGAGTAGGCCAATCGGCCCCTCGAGCCTGCTCCGCCATTCAATAAGATCATGGCTGATCTGATCCTAACCTCAAATCTAAATTCATGTCCAATTTCCTGCCCGCTCCCCATAACCCCTAATTCCCTTTACTTCTAGGAAACTGTCTATTTCTGTTTTAAATTTATTTAATGATGTAGCTTCCACAGCTTCCTGGGGCAGCAAATTCCACAGACCTACTACCCTCTTAGTGAAGAAGTTTCTCCTCATCTCAGTTTTGAAAGAGCAGCCCCTTATTCTAAGATTATGCCCCCCAGTTCTAGTTTCACCCATCCTTGGGAACATCCTTACCGCATCCACCCGATCAAGCCCCTTCACAATCTTATATGTTTCAATAAGATCGCCTCTCATTCTTCTGAACTCCAATGAGTAGAGTCCCAATCTACTCAACCTCTCCTCATATGTCCGCCCCCTCATCCCCGGGATTAACCGAGTGAACCTTCTTTGTACTGCCTCGAGAGCAAGTATGTCTTTTCTTAAGTATGGAGACCAAAACTGTATGCAGTATTCCAGGTGCGGTCTCACCAATACCTTATATAACTGCAGCAATACCTCCCTGTTTTTATATTCTATCCTCCTAGCAATAAAAGCCAACATTCTGTTGGCCTTCTTGATCACCTGCTGCACCTGCGTACTAACCTTTTGATTTTCTTGCACTAGGACCCCCAGATCCCTTTGTACTGCAGTACTTTCCAGTTGCTCGCCATTAAGATAATAACTTGCTCTCTGATTTTTCCTGCCATAGTGCATAACCTCACATTTTCCAATATTGTATTGCATCTGCCAAATCTCCGCCCACTCACCCAGCCTGTCTATATCCCCTTGTAGGTTTTTTATGTCCTCCTCACTCTCTACTTTCCTTCCCATCTTTGTATCATCTGCAAACTTTGATATGTTACACTCGGTCCCCTCCTCCAAATCGTTAATATAGATTGTAAAGAGTTGGGGACCCAGCACCGACCCCTGCGGAACACCACTGGCTACTGGTTGCCAGTCCGAGAATGTACCATTTATCCCAACTCTCTGCTTCCTGTTAGATAACCAATCCTCCACCCATTAACCAATCCTCCATCCATTCAAACACTTAAATGGCCATTTGAAATTCCTCTTCCTGCTGGATTAATGTCTCCACTAAAATAAGAGAGAGGTAATTCCAATGAACAAGTTAAGTGTTTGTATAGTGGTGTAGGAGTGTTTTAACTTCAAAAATTGACAAGAGTTTCACCTCTTAACCTAGAAATGGTGAAAAAACACACTATTCTTTTCATTGGCAATGAGTTGCTCTAACAATGTGATAAAATGCAATATTTGCTGTTTATGGTAACCATTTCACTTAAAAGACTTGATTTTCTGCAGCTGTTTTTAAAAATGTCAAGTTTAGAAATTTAAACAAAAGAGTTGCAAAATAGATAAAGGGGAGAAAGCACATACAGAAAAAACCTCCAGTTCCCCCACCACAGTATTCAGCTTTCTCTTAAATAATCCCAGAATGTTTTCCTCCAACACCCTACCAGAGGTCCTTTCAACGTGTTGATCACACTTTCTGTGGCGAACTTGTTGACATCACCTAAATTTGCCTTTCTCCAGTTTCAACCTGTGATCCTTGTCCTACTGTCACAGTTTAGTTTGAAGTCGTGTTCTGGATTTGCCTTTTCTTTACTGTTTACTATATTATAAATCTCTAAAATGTTCCCTCTGAGTCACCTCCTTTCAATGCTTCATAGCCATAGTTACTCCAGTTTCTTCCCTGATGCCCAGGATCCACCTGGTTCTTGTCCACATTACCTTCAAGGTTTTAATGCCTCCCTTATTTCAGTTTAATTTGACACTTTGGCTCCACTTTGGCTGATAATTTGTTTTTGAGTGTTAAGACTCCCCTGGTTGTGGCTTTTTTGCCTCCTTAATATTCCCCCTTTTATAAAAATATTTTATTCAGTATGAATGGCCTTTAAATGACTGGTTTACATTTGACAGTAAAAGGATTTTTTTGTGATTAGGTAGTAATGCATTTAGTAGCCATAGTCATTAAAATGTTTCCTCAAGCGATCAGTGATCCCATGTTTATTATTCCCCATTTGAACAGTAGGAACATAGGAACAGAAGTAGGCCATTCAGCCCCTCAAGCCTGTTCCACTATTCAATTCGATCATGGCTGATCTGTACCTCAACTCAATTTACCCAGCTTTGTTTCATAACTTTATCCATCTCCATCTTGAAAATTTCAATTGATCCAGCACCCATAGGTTTTTGGGGAAGCGAGTTCCAGATTTCCACTATCCTTTGTATGAAAAAGTGCTTCTTGAATTCACTCCTAAATGGCCTCGCTCTATTTTTAAGATTATGCCCACTTGTTCTGGATTCTCCCATCAGAGGAAATGGCTTAATGTATCTACTCTATTGAATCCCTTAATCATTTTACAAACTTCAATTAGATTACCCTTCAGCCTCCTTAACTCAAGGGAATACAAGCCAAGTTTATGCAACCTGTCTTCATAATTTAATCCTTTAAGCCCTGCTCTCATCCTGGTGAATTTGCACTGTACCCCTTCTAAGGTCAATATATTTTTCCTGAGGTATTGAACGCAGTACTCCAAATGGGGTCTGACCAAGGCTCTATACAACTGAAGCATAACTTCCTCACTTTTGTATTCCAACCATTTTGAGGCGAAGGACAACATTCCATTAGCCTTTTTGTTTATTTTTTGTACCTGTGCACTACCTTTTAAAGATTTGTGTACCTGGACATCTAAATCCCTTTGTTCCTCCACATATCTCTCACCATTAGTAAGTGCACCTAAAAACAGCAACAAATGAGAAAAACATAATCTTACATAATGTATGCAGATTGTAATAGTATTTAGAAAGTAAATCTCAAGGTTTCACACTTGTAAATTATGTGGCTGATGCAATGCAGTAGTTTATTTTCCATAAACTACTATTTTCCCAATCTCCTCTTCGTTATTTAAAGACAAAAATAGGGAAACCATTTTTAAAAAAATATTAAAATGTGTGCTTATTCTCTTAATAAATTTAAGGTGCATTAACCCAAATGATTGATCTTTGGTCGCATTCTTTAGTCATTCACCTGCCCCTAATTTGGGATGAGCAGTTGAATCATACACATGCATTTTGCTCAATTTGAAAATGACGCTTTGACAGTTTGCACACTCACTGCTAATATTCAAATTGAACATGGAAACAAATGAAAGCCCGGAGCTCGGATGTCAATGAAATAATGAAGCAACTGGATCCCTTTTGAAAGTCTTCTTTGTGCAACAAAGCCGATGAATATGAGTGTCTCCTGCCAACGTGTACTGGTTATCCAGTTTCTGAATAACTAACTGTAAACTATTTCTCCGTAAGCCTTCAGTAATAATGTAATTACTTCCAACCTGAGGGAAATTTTGTGAGGGTCAAGATTCAGCCATGAGGTGAAGTAACATTTTCAAGGGGTAGATCTTGACTTTGTTCGATAGTGTAAAACAGGTGATAGCGAGTCGGCAGCCAGTCCTACATCTCTCCCGATTTTTATTTCCATTGAAATCATAATTTTATTTCCTACAAACTGTGGCATTGGATCAAGGGAGGCATTTTCAGGAAAGTAAAGATAGGCAGCCAATTCTCTGCATTTTCACTCATACAGCAAGCAAGTCTGCACATTCTATACCAGATTGCAGTACAACTGACAACAGACTTAAAAGTAAAAAGGGGAGAATGCCACACAGAGGTCACTCTCCCTAGACAAGAAGGAAATAACTGCACCTAAAGAGTGCATGGGAGAGGTAGAGGTGGAGGTCAGGAGTACAGAAATGCTAACCACTTTTAGAAAGACGCAGCAAATGGTTTAATGGCCAGTAAACATGTTTTAAAATCCAATAAAGAATTGTAAATGACTGTGTACAATACAAAGGCCCTCTCAATGAAGTATGCGAAAAGCCATTAGAAAGAGAAAAGGAGAAAGCCCCAGTGGTCAACATGGTAAAGAAATGAGCTGTTAAGCCATAAAAAACAAGAATGTCCTAGGCTCCATAGAGCATTTGAGCTCACCTGGGGTGGCATTTGTGTTAAAATTGGTTAGCCAGGTGGTGAAGGATAGAATACTAGAGCCTGGTCTTTAGTTGTTTCCAAGCCTTTATCCACAGAGATTCCCCTTACACACACACCACACCAATTGATACCCACCACCTGAATACAATTAACACTAATTGATATAAATCATATAATTAACAATTAGGAACATTACAATTGATCTCAGAGCCCCAGTATCAGGGAAGGTAAAATTGGCCAAGGTTCCGCATCAGTTTGTTGTCCTCATGATTTGGATTTCCGATCACTATCCAGTGCCTCCTGCTGGACGTGCATGTGAATGGACATTGGGTGAGAATAGTATCCAACTCAGCTGCGATTCCCCCATGGGGGTCAAATAACCACTTAGAAACATAGAAACATAGAAAATAGGAGCAGGAATAGGCCATTCGGCCGTTCGAGCCTGCTCTGCCATTCAATATGATCATGGCTGATCCTCTATCTCAATACCATATTCCCGCTCTCTCCCCATACCCCTTGATGCCTTTTGTGTCTAGAAATCTATCTAGCTCCTTCTTAAATATATTCAGTGACTTGTCCTCCACAGTCTTCTGTGGTAGAGAATTCCACAGGTTCACCACTCTCTGAGTGAAGAAATTTCTCCTCATCTCAGTCCTAAATGTCCTACCCCATATTCTGAGACTGTGACTCCTCGTTCTGGACCCCCTCAGCCAGGGGAAACACCCTCCCTGCATCCAGTCTGTCTAGCCCTGTCAGAATTTCATATGTTTCAATGAGATCTCATTTCATTCTTCTAAACTCGAGTGAATACAGGCCGAGTCGTTCCAATCTCTCCACATATGACAGTCCTGCCATGTCACTTAATGTCTGGGCTCACACATGATGATTAGCCATTTTGGTAAGGTATTGTAGAATGTCTAACATGTGTCCAATCATGCCCCAGCAAGGTGTCAACATGTCCAGTAGAAGAAGAGGGGAAAGGAAAAAGATGCCATAATGTCAATCAAATTCAAATTTCGTGGCAGATGTAAAGTAGGTAATTCACCATGTCTGGAGTCATGGGTACATACCCATGGCCTAACATTTCTTGCCAAACCTTGTTGGAACTCCGACGTGCTCTATCAGCATTACACCGAGTTCTTGAATGTTTTAGGTCATCCACTGCCTTTTCATAGAATTATAGAAAATTTACGGCACAGAAGGAGGCCATTCGGCCCATCGTGTCTGCACCGGCTGAGAAACGAGCCACCCAGCCTAATCCCACTTTCCGGCATTTGGTCCGTAGCCCTGCAGGTCACGGCTCTTCAGGTGCACATCCAGGTATTTTTTAAATGAGTTGAGGGTTTCTGCCTCTACCACCCTCTCAGGCAGTGAGTTCCAGACCCCCACCACCCTCTGGGTGAAAAAAATTTCCTCATATCCGCTCTAATCCTTCTACCAATCACTTTAAATCTATGCCCCCTGGTTATTGATCCCTCCGCTAAGGGAAATAGGTCCTTCCTGTCCACTCTATCTAGGCCCCCCCATAATTTTGTACACCTCGATCAAATCACCCCTCAGCCTCCTCTGTTCTAAGGAAAACAACCCCAGCCTATCCAATCTGTCATCATAACTAAAATTCTCCAGGCCTGGCAACATCCTCGTAAATCTCCCCTGTACCGTCTGTACTGTAATAACATCCTTCCTGTAATGTGGTGACCAGAACCGTGCGCAGTACTCAAGCTGTGGCCTAACCAATGTTTTATACTGTTCCAGCATAACCTCCCTGCTTTTATATTCTATGCCTCGGCTAATAAAGGAAAGCATTCCATATGCCTTCTTAACCACCTCACCTACCTGTCCTGCTACTTTCAGGGATCTGTGGACATGCACTCCAAGGTCCCTCACTGCCTTCATGCTTTGTGTTATTTTCCCTTGTACGCAAAGGAGTCTCAATTTACTGAAAGGTGCCCACTTTTTGTTTTTTTCATCAGTCGCACGCTGATTTACCCTTAGCTAAGAAATTGAAAAGTTACGCATGTGAACCGGAGAGCCTTTGTGATAACATTGCCTTGCTTCTGGGTTCCTCGAACAATCAACTTTGTAAAGCAAGCTGGACAACGGCCAGCTGACACCAAGTCTTGTGTATAGACTGTGTCTCCATTGTCTGTGAGTTCAGTCTGTGTGATTAAGCTTTTCCTCTTTTTAAAAAATATTGAGTAGCCCATGGCGCTAAACACTGCCAAGGTTGAAAAGAGAAGGAATGGCAGAATAAATGAAGCAGTGATGGTTTTCTGACCTTAAGCTTGAGTTTTAAAAGTACCAGCTTGGCTCAACGATAGCACGCTTGCCTCTGAGTCACAGGGCCGTAGCTTCAAGCCCCACTGCAGGACTTGAACACATAATCTAGGCTGACACCATGGGAATACTGAATTTTCAGAGGAGCCATGTTTTGGATGAGATGTTAAACTGAGGCACGTCTGCCCCCCTGTTCAGGCAGATGTAAAAGATTCCATGGCAATATTCAAAGACGAGCAGGAGAATTCTCCCAGTGCCCTAGCCAGCATTGATCCCTCAACCAACACTCCCAAATCAGATTAACAGGTCATTTATCTCAGTGCTATTTGTGGGACCTTGCTGTGCACAATTTGGCTACCATGTCTGTCTACATAACAACAGTGAGTACACTTCAAAAAGTAATTCGTTGGCTGTGAAGTGCTTTGGGATTCCTGAGGATGTGAAAGGTGCTTTATAAATGCAAGTTCTTTTCTAGTACCTCCACTATCCTGTACTTTAGGATTCTGAAGTAGTTTGTGGTCCAGTTTCAGAGGGTGTTTCTTTCGATTAATGTAGAGTTTTCCAGTTATGAGGTAAGGTTATAAATCAATTGTGTAATGTAGGAAAAGGTGGGGGTTGCTCAGTGAGGGTAAACAGAGGGGTAGCCAGTGCAGACAAGTTGGGGACTGCTTATGGGGAGAGAACAACAAGTTAGGTGGAAACTATAAGAGAAGCACCTGGGCACAATGTACTGTTGTTTGCATCCCGTGTCTGAGTCTATTCCAGTGAAACCCAACTAACAAGGAAAGAATTTGCATTTATATAACTCACAACCTCAGAGTGTCCCAAAGCATCTTCACAGCCAATGAAGTACTTTCGAAGTGTAGTCACGATTGTTGTAGGGAAATGCGGTAGCCAATTTGTACACAGCAAGGTCCCACAAACAGCAATGAAGTAAATGACTACATAATCTTTTTGAGTGATGCTGATTGAGGCATAAACGTTGGCCAGTATAGAGAACTCCCTCCCCGCCCCCCCACCCCGCCCCCCCGCCCCCACTCTTTTTCTCAAAAATTGCGATGGGGCCTTTTATATCCACCAGAGCGGACAGATGGGACCTTGGTTTAATATCTCACCTGAAAGATGGCACCTCCGACCACGCAGCAGTCCCTCAGTACTGCACTAATTACAACAATATTCTGCCACAAATGGTCCAAAACTATATTTTTAAAAAAGCATCAAGTGAACTAAGATATTGCGTATGGTCCTCAATTGTATAGAAATTGTAGTAACTGCTATCAGGCCCTGCTAAAATAAACAGGCGGAGTAAACACACCTTTGGCATTGTCAAATTGAGCCTATTCAGCATAGCTAATATATTTAAATCATAGCTCAATTTGACAAATCATGCTCCAGGTATTTTGCATTGCAGACAACATATATGGGTTTTCAATACAACCAGTGTAAACAGCAGTCGCTCTGCCAGCTCAGTTCCGAATTTACAAATTTATGGTGCAGGTTTCCAGTTTGATAGATTAGTTTGTGACGTTTTTGTGAGTGTTCAGTCTGACCGTACAAACACAACAAGTGGCCTTACGCCTGCAAGGTAAGCTGCTAAATGATTCACTTTTGTGGAAGTAGCAAGTTGGAGTAGAGTTAAGTCAACAAAGTATCTTTCCTGAGACTCTAAACTGTGTGTGCTTCAGGTGACAGTTTGTTTTTTTTAACTCTCCCGTTCCTTCTGCATCAATTATGTAGCCACGGAGTTGTGAAACTGTAAAGAATAAGTATCATCGTTAATTTAGCTGGAAGAACAATAACTCATTTTATATTTTGACAAGTGCAGTGGCAACATGAACGAATTCCCCCGCCAGCAGCTGGGTTATTGTACATGGAGGTAGTCATTACTATTTAACCTTGTCAGTGGAAAGCTGCCGCCCATGAATCCGTTTCCATCAGCTGTGGCAACTTGACACTATTGGCACAGGGGAAGTTGTTGCTGCCTGCATGTTGCCTGTGGCTTGTTGAATTGTATCATTGTTTAACTAAGCAGCGTTTGCGGCTAACTTTTATGTACTTAGCAGGCAATCAGATCCCAGAAGTGAGTCAGAGGTAATCAGTCTTCTATAGCGATTTGGATTAAGACGCGACTTGATCAGTCAAAGGAGAAAGATCTGATGGGGTCGCAAAGTCTTTCAGTCTTTTGGTATAAAATGCTTGCCTCCCACCTATCTATATATTAGCTAAACAATATAAAAACCTCCAACCTGGTATAAATTATTTTTTAATTTTTAATTTTATTTCAGTTCCATTTTTAGACCCACCACTTCATGGTGCCACAGCTGTCCTCGGTTACAGGTGCCTCAGGAAATGGTTCCATCAGGAGCCCCCATCCCCTCACAAGTCTGCGAATGAGTTAGTGTTAGTTGGATATTGCTGCTCTCCCAGTGCTGACTTTTCTCAGCTCAGACATCTCCCAATTGGCATCCAGGTCAGACTCAGATTTTGAGTAAGGAGTTTTGTTAAAGACTCATTCCCGAGCACTCCCACACCTCCATCAGTGGAATGACTCCCTGGTGTGAGGAGAGATCAGAAATAGTGCAGCAGATTTTCTTCTTTTGCACTTAAATATTTGCTTGAGCAGAGTACATAAAGGTAAATCAGAAGGGAAATGGCACAACTGTAATCAGCCTGCCCAATTATCTGTCCATTTTAATTATTGGACAGAAATTCAGGTGGGCCCTATTACAGGCATGTGATCCTCCCTGCCCAATCTTCCACTATACTCTCCACTCAAGTGATTATTTATGCCCCAACACAAAAGAGGAAAATCTGCACCAGTGAATTTAGTCATGGGTCAAAAGCAGTGCTAAAGTTAATCGCCGGAAATCTGCCAGAAGATTGGTGGAAACCCTGAACCGACACATAAGCAGGGTTTCCGCTGATCTTCCCCGGAAATTATGGTGGCCAATCAGCAGAGCCCCTGAGGAAATTCCCAGCGAATATGTTTTGAAACGGGTGGAAATATTTTGATTTTTCATCTCACTATTACACAAATGGAGGAAGTGCTTTCTATTGAAAGTAATGCTAGCACTCTCCTTTGAAGGACGACCACTGATATTTCAGTAAGGCCTTAGCATCATGCTGCATGTAGTGATGTCCACTGGAAATGATCCAATGAGACTTCCATGATACAGTGGCTCCTAAAATCCAGACCTCAATTCCCAGTCTAGAACCTCACGTGAGTCCCACTTCTGCCTCTGTTAGAGAAATATCACTGGTCTCTGACCATGCCTACACCCACCGACCATAGGATGAGTGCCATTGAAGGCCTGGAGTACTGGAACACCGATGTTCAGAGTCCTCACCCCCTCCTACATTGATGGCCATGTTTGGGGGGGTGGTGATAGAGATTCCGCCCCAACAGGCCATTGAGGAAACCCTAGGCAGGGACCCAGCATATCCAGGCCTAGTCTACAGCCTTACCGATGTACTCCTGCCAAAGTCAAAGCAAGAGTATGCTGGCACAGCCACAAATTTATGTGGCCAGTGTTTCTCTGATGCAAATTACATAATTGTGTGTAACCCAGTGGGTACTTTACAGTGGCCCTCAGTAAGTGAAGGATCTGTATAAACAATAGGGGTGTACATCAGAAGGCTGTGACATTTTAGATGTAGGAAGGGATATATTATAGTGAGGATGTCTTGTATCATTTTATAAATTATTGAAGAAGCTATGTACAATGGGTATTATATATGGGTTTATAGTGCAAAGTGTTAGGGAGGCCAACAGCAACTGAATGCATAATTCACAATTTTAGACATGCTGTTTTGCCCCGTTGCTGAGTTTTATGATGATTATTTGTAGTCTTGATTACATCCCATTACTTTGCATACTGCAAGTCCGAATTTGAATTTCCAACCAGTTATGCCATTTTTCCGGGGTTTCTGCAGCTTATCTACCAAAGTTGCCAACATTGCAGCGGACAAGCAGGAGAACCTTTACAGAAATTACCCCTACCCTCATTATGTTTTAACCCACTCCATCATCCAATATCTTATTTGAGTGCCTTTTGCGATGCTGTCTCTTTTATCATTTCTCGTTGAAAAGCAACCACTGCTTGATCCTCTTCTTTGCATATTTGGGTCAGATTTCAGGTGCTACTGGATATAGTAAACACAGCTGCTCTCTGTGGAACTTATGCATAGTGTGGGCTGGGCTAAAGCTAATAATTCACAAAAGCCTGGGTATGTGTGGCTGGACAACAGCACTCGCCTCTTTAAATTCTCAGGTTTTCGCACCAGTGCTTCAATACTGTGGCCAGACTTTTCCTCAATCATCTCTATATTTTCTGACTGATTTGCTATATAAATACAAGTCCAAGCACACCAACAAGTATGCAAAGAATGAAAGAGAATCCCTATTTATCATGGTGTGCTGTCATTCACTTATACCTGAAGTGCACTCCACCTGTTCAGGATTCAGAGTGCCTGAGTTTGGTGGATTGGGTTATGAGATGGCACAGGTCTGCCCACTGAGAGGCTTGGAGCTGTGGGACTGGCCACCTGCATCAGGGCCTTCCAGCTACTATTGGAGAGCAGCAGCCAGAAGGCCTCCAAGCATGAAAAACAATTGGGAGGCTACAAGAGTAGTGTGCAGCTTATCTTTATGGCCTCCCTTGCTTGCTGCCTGGTTCCCTCAGACACTCCGACCTGAGGAGGTCCCAGCTGCGAGACCCACCACCAGATTCTTTGAGCGCCCTTGCATTTGGGCACCTGTCCAAGACAATGACAGAGAAGTGACGCGGGAGGGATGGAAACACTCCCTCCCACCTCTTTCCATGAGGCCCCATGGCTCTTTGTTGTTCTTTTGCCTTCCCACGGTTCTTTATCATAAACAGTCTCTTCATTGCTTCTTGGACACTTTGCCTTTCTTTGTTGTTTTTGTGCTCATAAATTGCAACAGTTTTGAGAGCTTTGTCCTACACTTCATCCTCACCAGCACAAGGAGAATACTTACACAGAACAGGAAATTAAAACATGCTGAAAATAGTCCATACAAGTCTCTGGTATGACTACTTACTTTGCCTAAGGTGTAATATCACTTTACTACAATATCTCTTATCAAAACAACATATTACTGGGGAAATACTTCAATATTGATCCTTCTACTAACTCAGCCCAAATACTCTGGTACTATTGCAAGAACTTCAAATCCTGGTGATGTGATCCTTTGTTTGTAAAATAAACAGAGCCCTGTGTGTGCTGCAGCTATAAATATAGTGCACTTATTTTACATTTTGATATAGGCACTCTATCTTTTAATAACAATTACTCTGAATCATGCCAACTGAGTTCCACACTTTGTTTCATACCCAGTATTCTTTTAATTGAGGGCTAGAGAATGGGCAGTTTCAATTCAGTTCCTGGTGGGCATGTGCAGGGCAAGTGATTTGGCACAATGATTCATCCCATAATATAATTAAGGTTGAATACTGAAAAGGAGAGGCAACTGTCAAAGATAAAGGTACTTAATAAAGAGAAAAAAAAATCAATGAGATAAAAAGGTAACTAGACTAGATGAACTAGTAAGAAAAATTGGCAAATAAGAGAGTGCACAAACACACAGAACCATTCAAACAGGAAACAATTAGGGTACAGATTAAACATATTCCCACAAGAAGTAAAGGTGGCGCAGTAAAAGATGGAATTCCTTGAATGAGTAGAGAAACTAAAATTAAAATGAGATTTTTAAAAAAGGTATGGGATAAATACAGGCCAATAATGCAAAAGAAAATCAAACCAAATATGGAAAATGTAGAGGGGAAGTAATAAAGATTAGAAAAGTTAAGAGGGGGTTTGAAGAAAGACTTGCAAATGGCGCAAAGCGATATAGCAAAGGATTATATAAACATGAAAAGTAAAAGAATAGTTAACAAAAGGACTGGGCCAATTAGAAATGAAAAAGCAAATCTTATGGCGGACAAAGGAATAACAGAAATACTAAATGAGTACTTTATCTTTGTTTTCACACAAGAGTGCGATAGTGGGAATAAAAGGATACAAGAGGAGGGAGCAATTAGGTAAGATAACTTTAGATATGGAAGTAGTACTGAAAGAATTGGTGGAACTTTAACTGGAAAAGAGACTGGGTCCTGATAGCATGTATCTTAGAATGTTGAAATCAATTAGAGAAGAAATAGCAGAAGGTCTGACTGCGATCTTTCAAACATCCTTGGATATAGAAGTTATGCTAAAGGATTGGAGGCTTGCTAACTTCTGTTCAAAAAGGGATAAATCAGATAACTGTAGACCAGCCAGCAGAGGATAAGTTTCTAAAGGCCATAATATGACAGAAAATTAATAGTAATTAGAAAGGCATGAGTTAATTAAGGACAACCAGCATGGATTTGCCAAAGGCAGGTCACATCTGACAAAATTAAATGCGTTCTTTGAGGAAATAACGGAGTGTATTGACAAGTGAAATGCAGTGGATGTTGTGTATATGGATTTTCAAAAGGCATTTGATAAAGTGCTGCATAGGAAGCTTGTTGATAAAATTAAGGCACATGGTCTTAATTTTCAGGAGGATGAGTGTGATAACATGGATCGGAAGTTGCTTAAAGGACAATGGGTGTTTTTCAGACTAGAGAGATATGAACAGTCGTGCTTTTATATATACATATTGGCCTATAATTTCCTGGAAAATGTTGGTGTAACTACAACGTGAGAGCGGTTTTCCCTGAATAAATTCATGCGCAATCAATTTATGCAGTTTTAGGCTGAAGATTCACTACACGCATATTTCCTTGATCATTTGCACTGCTCTCAAGTTACATCCTGACTGAGACCAGCATTGTATTTTCTATATATTTGAATGCTTTTTTATGGTATCAGGTACGTTAAAAAGAGAAAAGCATTTTCTGTGCATCACATGTGCATAAATGATGGTTTGATGGATTCAAAGTTTAATTTTCATAACATCAATCAGATAAAGATGGACTTAAAGAATGAAGATGGCGTAGTTCCATGCTTTCCTTGGGCCCGAATTGTTTACGCTGATTTCAGCTTGCTTTACGCCAGTTTTTACAATCATGCGTATAATAATGCAATTCTTAGGAAATTTGAGCGTAAGTTCCCGATGGCAAAATTGGCGTAAATTTCGGCGCCGATTCTGTGTAAGTGTGTTCCAGGAAATTAATTTTATGTAGATATATGAAATGAATTTTCTGGAACAGACTTACATAGAAATGACATAGAAATTTACGCCGGTTTCTGTGCCAACCTAGCCGGTTTCCATGCCAGTATATGCCGATATATATGATCTAGACTTAGATATAGGGAGCACAATATCAAGATTTGCAGGTGACACAAAAATAGGATGTGTGCTTAACTGTAAGCAATTTCAGGAGGATAGACAAGTTAGTAGATTGGGCAAATAGATGTCAAATTAAATTTAATGCAGGGAAACGCAAGGAAGAACAGGGAGAAGACATATATATTAAATGGTAAAACCCAAAAATGAGTAGAGGAGCAGAGATACTTAGGGGTTCAGATACCTAACTCTTTAAGTATAAATGCGTAGGCTTCAAGGAGATCTTGAAACATTTACCTGAGGAAGGAGAAAATCTCCGAAAGCTTGTGAATTTAAAATAAAATTGCTGGACTATAACTTGGTGTTGTAAAATTGTTTACAATTAACTCTTTAAGTGCAGCATTCGGTAGAGCAGTAAATCTCGGGTTTTATAAATAGGGGCATAGAGCACAAAAGCAAAGAAGTACATAAGAAACCTACGATAAAAGACAGGAAAAGACCAGTGGGTCCATCAAGCCCATCCCATCCAGACCTGGTGCAGCCTACCTGCACCATCAATTTCCTCCCACTCCCCAGATTCATGCAATCTCTTGGGAAAGGCATAAAAAAGAGAAAAAACCTTGGCATCATTTTGGAGAAGAAAAAACTATAGAAAATTCCTCTTGCTTAAAATAATCAAGCAAGCTCCGGAGACTGCAGTAACTCATATCAATAACTAAGTAATGTAAATCCTATACAAAATATTGGTTACGCTGCAATTAGAATATTGTGTCCCATTTTAATCACCTTACTATAGGAGAGATATAAAGATCATGGAGAAGGTGCAGAAGTGATTCACTAAGATGATGCTAGGGATAAGAGGTTTTAGTTATGAGGAGAGACTTGAGAAGCTGAGGCTTCTTTATTGGAACAAAGAAGGTTAATAGGAGATCTGATCAAGGTGTTCCAAATTTTTACAAGGTAAACCTAGAAAAAAATATTTCTGTTGGTCAGTGAGTCAGTAACTAGAAGGCATATTCTTAAGATCATCACTGAAAGAGCAAAGAAAGAGATTAGGAGAATTGTTTTTTACAAAGAGGATTTGTTAGGACATGGAATGGCCTACCAGAAACAGTGATGGAACCAGAATCCATAATAGCTTTTAAAAGGGAGGTGGATAAATAGTGAAAAAGAAAAATGTTATAAGGTATTGAAAAAGGCCAGAACAATGAAACTATGTGGGGGATAACTCTTTCAGAGAGCTGATAGAGGTACATTAGGACTCCACTTGTCAATCCACAAGCAACACCATAAGAGACTGTCACCTTTTGGGATTTTTTAAAACTATTTTTCCATAGAAAGGATTTGGAAAAGAGCAACTCTTAAATATTGGATTTTTGAAGCAAAGTGTATTCACACAAGTTTAGAGGGGGGGGGACTGAGATAAAAGGTGATTAAAATGCTAAAGAGCTAAACATTTGAGTTGTTTCCCCAAAGACTGAAAACAATAAGCAATTTATTGCTTTGTTTCAGTAATTAATAAACACCTCACACCCATAGTTTTGGGAAGTCTCTGGTCTCAGGTGCTCAGCAGGGGTTGTCTGGCATATGCTCTCCCCTTTGGTCGTGAGCATCGGGAGATAAAATAGGGATGGAAAGATATTTGGGCAACCAGATTTTTGAACAGAAAGAGGCTAACCCTCTTTTCACTCAGACTAATAAGGCTAGGATGCAGGCGTGCAGTTAGAAATTATTTTGTCTAAGTCAAGCAAGATGACTTATTGACGTGGGGTAGCATAGCATGTTCATTATTTTGTTTATTATTACGCAAAGACCGGTTGTCTTAATTGAATTAAGTGATAACTGTTGGTTTGTACGTCATTTGCTTTCTGAGAAACAAAATAGTTTCATTCTGGCCTAGTCTCACCAAGATAGGAACAGTTCACCTGCTGAAAGATTGGAAAAGCAAACATGAGGATATGTTTGAAAGAGACAATATCCTGTTCAGATCACCGGGAGTCCTATTGTTACACTGTTGGATTACACTATCGTATATAAGTAGATATTGGGCTGTGTGAGTCAACTCCGGGATGTGACGGATGTGTGATCCACTTATGGGAATGACTGATGCCGCTGAACCTGAGAAGGTATTTCTGGCAGACCCAAATATGTAACAGAGATGTAGTGATAAATCTAGGTGTTTCTATGAAAGATATGTTTTTATTTCCTGCTACCTCAGCCTTTTCTATTCTTGTGCTTTATGTTTCAGAACTGGTGGTCAGAGGTAGCCGGGGAGCACACATTTTATGTGGGCTGAGAGTAGCACTCTCTCCCCATAGCCTAATATGAAAAATTGTTCTATTCTCAGTACTGACAGTCCCTCTCCTTGATAAGCACATACATTTACCCTTTCCTCTCAGAAACAAAGGATGCTTTTCAAAAGCTTATCATTCTGTCAGGTCCAGCATTTTTGATTAATTCTCTCTATTTGTTACAGAGCAACGAAAGAAGTATTCCAATTCCAATGTTATCATGCAAGAGACTTCACAGTACCATGTGGAGGTAATGCTGTTAATGAATGAACTGCTACAAGTGACGAGGCTCCCAAGGGGGTTTGGGTTGGTTAATGTGAGTTCTTCCAGCCCATTGAAATAAATTAGGTCTCTGCCCCAGATATGTACTATTCCAGGCAGATTAATACTACAAAATACATACATTATAATTCTGTGCTACTATATAGATGCGTAACAACAAAATTCACAGTTCTTGTCAGTAGTGAGAGCGAGGGGTGATGGCTGGCCCAGAGCTACGTCTATAGGTACAGAACAGCACTGCCAAAGATCTAGCATTAGGTCACATCCCTATCCCCATGACTCCTGGCTAGAGATTTGTGCATGGCAGGAAACAGATAAAGATTGTCAATAATGAAATGCAGCATTACTTTTATATGAAATCGAAAATATTGTAGAACACAATAACAGTCACACATGGAAGGTATCTCTCTGCAGTTTCTGGATAATGTAAAATTCTAGTCCATTATCTTAAAAAGCGGGAGATGGGCAAAATGCTGCAGGTCCTCAGTGGATTAATATAATCACACCTGGTTGATCTGTAAGACAAGCTGTAAGACATATAGATCTATTGTTTGTTTCTACTTCCAGCATCTCGCCACATTTGCAATGGACAGGAGCGAGTCCATTGTGACAATAGATGATGGCATCAAGAAACTGCTGCAGCTGGACTCGAAGGGGAAGGTGTGGACTCAGGAAATGCTGCTGCAAGTGAATGACAAAGCCATTAGACTACTGGACAGTGAAAATCAGGTAAGACTACCTGGATTTTGTTTTTAACATTGAAACAGAGAGCGGGTCCCTTTTAAGATTGTCAGCCACATGGAATCAGTGCAGAATTTTGGAGCAAAGTGATGATAGTGCTATGACAGCACCAAAGTGCGCTATCATAGAGTGGTGGGTTGCAGGTTCCTGCCTGCATCCCTCCCTTCCGAAATCACTGAGTTCTCTATCTCAATTAGGACCTGACTTGGCTTCGATGCCTCCCATGATCAAATTGCCTGCTAACTTTCACTGCCTAGGGTCACATGTGAAAAATGGTTGCTTGGACAAGGTGTTGGAGGGCGACCGTGCCTGTAAAACCATACCCCAACAAAAGTCAACACCTTTCGGAGAGGAGGAGATTTTTTTTGTTTCTTAAAACAAAATAGCTTTGGATTTATCGTGAACTGATTTACCAATGTGCATATCTTCTGTGCTCCAGCTTTGAGCACACACACAATGTAACATATAATTCAGTGTGAATTTTCAAATGCTTTGCCAGTCAGCTACTGCACTGCTAATAAGAACATCTTTAAGCAACTGGTGTTAGCATTGGCACCCTGCTGCGGGCAGTCTGTCCCATCTGCTGTTGAGTTTTTTTTCCAAGCTTTACTTGTTCAGTTGTAGTCCTGGCTGATTATGATACTGAATAGCTTAGTAGCAGTCCACAGCAATGTAACTTCTATGTAACTGTTCAGAAGAGGTAAGCCTCCATTCCTGTTCTTTTGTATGCTTTGCTCAATCTTCTGTTTGATGTCTATAGGATGAACTAGAGAACTTTCCACTAAACATAGTGCATCACTGCCAAACTGTACTCAACCAGTCCAAATACCCATCTGTTTTATTGCTCATGTGTCAAGACTCAGACCAGCAAAAACCCGATATGCATTTCTTCAACTGCGACGAGGTCGGGGTGAGTAACTGTGCAGAGAGGAGCCAAGATGGTGGGGGTGAGGGGGGCAGCGGGGTTTCTGGTTATGACATTAAACTGATAGTTACGGCAGTGTTAAGAGATGTAAATTGTGACTCAATAGTGTATACACAATGGTGATATTATTCATGTTATCAGTGAAACTGGCTCATAATTTGATGAAGATTTTCCTAGTGGTGATGTGTCAATTTGTTTTGATGCAAAATTTGTTGAATAAAAAACATTGTGATATGGTAGTAACCATGGTTACAAAAAATGGACATATAGCAGAATGCAATCCCCGAAACATTGGTAAATTCCGAGAAAATTGTGTAATCTGAAGTAATAAAAACTATTATTCAGTCACCAATAAACCAGTGACCCTAATTATACAGGGGTGCGATTGCAGAATTCCATTCCCAATATGCCGATAAAAATCCCTCAATCCCATGCAATAAAAACAGAATTTGATTTATTCAGTCGCTGTAAACTAGTAGTCCTAGTCAAGATATTAGGTGTTGCAGGTTGAATTAACACAGCCTGCATTCCAATGAATATTCTAATTAGCGGACGCCACAATTTCCAGCGAGGTCAGCACCACATCAGGATGGCGGATGGAAGCCCCATCCCACTGCACTTCTTGGTGCTGTTACACTGCCGAGATTTCGAGAGTCATACAGCACGGATAGAGGCCCTTCGGCCCATCGTGTCCGCGCCGGCCATCAAGCCCTGTCTACTCTAATCCCATATTCCAGCATTTGGTCCAATAGAGATTTCTAGGCTCCTATTTCATTTTGGCAAATAGTAACAAAAACATAATACAAAACTATGGCCGACAATGTGCATATAACTGAGCATGTTTGTATGCTGCTGGTATCTGTACAGTAGCATTTCAACAAACCAGAAATTCAACAACATGCCTAAGCTATCATGAAACCAAGGTATCAATCTTGTCACCTTGACATTAATCTGTGTATGAGTATAAGGCTCCTTTTTTTTTCCCCAAAGTAGTTTTTCTCCACTATTCAGTTTAGTTCACCTGGGTCTCACATCATTCCCAATTGAGAGAATTGTAGGGTACAGGAGTAGGAGGGCAGCTGTTCCAAGGTCTGTGACACTGGTGCATACAACTGACTTCTTGTGCGTACACAAGAACAGCTTGGGTGATTTTCTGTCCAATTTCCCCATTGCCTATAGCAAAAAAACAACCACTTACATTGAGCAGCTCTTCACAGTCTTGTGGGTGAAAGATCAGTAATCTCAGACTTCCTTCTGCTAATGGTTCCATGCAGAGGAATCTCAGTACAGCACACCGCCATGCTTCCTTCCTGCGAACATGTTCGATTGTAACTACAGCTGTTGTTACATTATGTGATGTGATCCGTTTATTCCTTGTCTGATCTTTCTGCAGGCTGAGATGATTCATGCGGATGTTGAGAGTGCAATCTCCGACTGCAAGGGTGGACAGAAAATCCGACCACAGACCCTGAAGTAAATACATTTAAAACAAGAATTTTAAGAGTGGGGAAAAGCTTTTTGGACCAACAATCAACCCTATCTGCCCATTTTTAAAATTTGTTCTTGGGGTGTGGGTGATGCTGGCAAGACCACATTCATTGCCCATCCCCAGGTGCTCTGAAAAGGTGGTAGTGGGCCTTATATTTGAATCATTGCAGTCCTTGTGGGAGATAGAGTTCACCATATCCCTCAATCCATTATCTCTCTGGAAGCGAATTGAATTGTCTCTTGAATCCATTTAACCTTCCCGGCTAATTTACTCCACAAAAAAGTTCAGCCTGCTTTCCTGTCTTAAACATGCAAAACATTTACACAGACTAACTCTGGTGTGATTGAAACTCACCAAACTGAGAAGCAACTTAACCAAGAACAATTAGTGGCCACTGGTTTATGCTTTTTGTGGAAAACAGATAGAATTATATAATGTAATCCCCAAAAACTGGTGTAATTCCTGGAATCTTGTGTAATAAATATGAAGCATTTAGTCACTGTAAACTTCTGGACATTGTGATTCTTCACCAACAGAATCAAGACTCTTAACATACTCTTTTTCTGCCACAAAATATCACTTGTGTGTATTTTATATTGGATTAACCAGCCATGGCAATCATATCCATTGGTACAAAACGTGTATCTGAATATCTCCCCAAAGAACATATCCATTGTGGCCATAACTTCTTTTTTCTTTTTTTCTTCCCCTTTCCCACTGCTGCGAAAACAATGTTGAAATAAATCTGTACTACAATTGCATGTATATTCCTACACCCAAGAATTGACAGTGTAATGCTGTCCCATTATTAAACCATGCAGTGATATTTTAGGATTTATTTTTCTTGCCATTGTAGGTTTTTTTCTATGGTAGGGATGGTGGGCGGAAAACCTGTTGCCACATTCCTGATTATTCTGCCACTGCTCTGACCATCAGGAAGTGGCACAGGGATGGAGAACAGTGACTTGTTTGTCAATTGTCCCCTCCCCTCCCTGTGGGAAAGTAACAGACCTTTGCTCAGTACCTGACGACATGAATCAGAATTGGGAACTTGGCAGGCAGGGAACTGCAAATATGAACCTATGTGCCTGATACTAGAAGACCATCGCACAGTGCCAACAGGCCATCTTGTCTTTAATATTCTTTAATATTTCTTTGTGGCTAATTCACATTCAAATATTCTAAAGCTGTTTCTGTCACCCGCCTCTTGTAATGAAACTAGTCACTGATGAGATTTTTGTTTTGTTGAGGTCGAACAGTCACACTGTCTTTACCAGGTTTTCATTTAATTGCAGTGACATTCTCAGTCAGCACATTGTAATCTTGACTCTCTCACCAGGGTGAATCAAGAGAAAATGAAGAAACAGCGTGAGACAATAATCCCCTCGCCCCCTCATAATTTTGCACCTGCCCCTCCTCCTGGCACCGTCAAGAGTCGAGCTGCTGCCCTGACGGCACAAAATGACCAAGGTAAAACAATCTGAGAAATCGAGCAAATAGATGCAATCCAGCATGCTTCTGAAGAACACACTGAGAAAGGAGCTCCTGAGCAGCATGCTGATCCTGGGCAGCTGTCTGTGTGCATTCGCCTTTGCTCTTTTTAATCGCTTTCCATCGCATAAACGTGCCGCTGTCGCAATTTAGAAAAAAAAGTAAGGCATTTGTTTTTTTTCTTTTGATGAGGAAGAATTTGTTGTGTGTGATGACTAACTGTTGGATGTCGTCCCGCAGTGGAACACGATCGGAGAAGCATCAGTTCCGAGAATCACGAGGAGTCACCTGAAGCCCAAGCTCAAAAGATCGAGAAAGATGTGGTAAGTAGTAATGCATTCTAAAAATGTAAACCCTGCAACTGAGCAAATTAGACATTTGTAATGCCACTTTAGAAACCTGTAGCAGATTTATGGAAATAGGTTTTCTATTATTTATCTGTTGATGTCCTTCTTGGAAATTATTTTTAAAAATGAACAACAAAGCTTGTTGCTTTTGAGATTAAAAGACTCCACTGTAGGAAAATCATCGCACACTGGTCCTAGTATTATCCTTGATGTTTGAAATCTGGCCAATGAAAGAGATAGTTGTGAGGTAATTTTATTATCTCTATTGATGAAGAATAATTTCAGAAGCTCCCTCGATACCTCAGCGAGTTTATCCCATGAAGGCTGGGCCACATAGAACAGGAAGGTCCCACTTTGATCTTGGTCTGGCCAAATTAGCTGTTCTTCAGCGAGGTGGTGATAGGGATGCTGCAGTTAACGCCAGTGGCCCAGTATTAGGAAGGGAAAATCAGTCTGGGTTCACACACACACACACACACACACACACACACACTCACACACACACTCGAATAGCCTGCTAATTGTCATTATCAAGAATCATTCATGAATAATGGCCACTTGGGTGAAGTACCAGAGTTACATGACGTTGCCTTATGTAACTGTATCCCAGTAAGGAATCATGCTTTCGAGAGAGGAGAGGAAAATTTTGTCGAGGAATAAAAAAATTCAGAGGCAGCTTTGAAGCATAAACACATTATGTCACAAAATAGTGAGGTGGGAGTTTGCATGCTTCATTAGCCAAGTACTGAGTTGCCAGGCTGAACCTTGCCACCATAGGGATAGTGCCAAGTGTAGGCCAAATGTTTCCGCACAGGGAGAGAGGCCATGATGGAAGGATAGTCACTTCTGCGTCACTGTCACATACCTTCAATAGCAAATGTTATAGTCCCTTGTGCAGAAAAGAGCCAAGAGATTTGGAAGGGCAGAAAAGTACATTAAAAAGAGGGGATTTTCATTTTTGGAAACAAAAGTTCTGGAAATATTTGTCAATGTTGTGATAGTAAAATTCCATGCACAGCTTATGAGAGTGATGAGCAATGTACAGTCTACCTCTGGAAGTCAAACTCCATCTACAGTAAGGATACACACCCATGTCTCAGCATCAATAGGATAGTGTAGATAGCAGTAATGTGGCCAGATTATGTCACCTGTGCTGTTTTCATATGACGTTCCTGCCTCACTAACACTTCAAGGATGACAGTGAATAACAAATATTGTGACTTCTGCAAAATATATTTTTTAAGTGACTCTATTCCTTTTTAATTGTATAAGTTTGTGCCATTGTAATGTAACTTTCAAGAATGCACAAACTGCCAGTCATTACAATGAAAGAAAAGGCCCATGCTTTTTCTTCACCTACATTTCATTTGGTTTTTTTTATTTGCACAATTTAAAAATGTAACAGTTAATTACATGAAATCCATTCTACACTACAATGATTTTGTAAGAAGTACATACAGCAAAAAGGAACTTCCTAAAAGGGACTGGGCACTGCAGGATGTTAGGAGTGTTTACCCTGAAAATCTGTGGGACTGCTCTGCAGCTTAGGTCCCAGGGATCTTCTGGTCTGCATTGTTCAGTACTATAACATGCAAGGCATTTCCTCACTAAGCCACCAAGGGACTTAGCTGCTTCTAACATTGCTGAGTTTGCCATGTTGTTAGGAGTAAGAAGTGGATCAGCAGTTCCGAAATCCCCCAAAAGATGACCCAATAAAACAATTTTCACCAAGATTTGAAGCGTTGAGCCACTCAATCCTGAAATGTCTCTCTCTGGAGACTATTGTGCAGTTTAGATGGCATGCCTACTTCAGGAAATGTTTTCATTAAAAACTAGACTATTGAAATTCTTTCATGAGAAAGAAGGGACCAAAAATAAGCCCATGTTGTGATATCAAAGAAGAGTTTTACCAATTGTAAATGTTCAAGACCAATCAAAGGTACAGATCTGTATGTATTACTCGAGAAATCTCGTGAAGAGTCAAGATCAACAAGCTCAACACGACACCAGTGGTTGAAGAAAATCAGAGAGAAGGCTAGTTAAATCAAGGAGTAGTGATTAGATGACCCCAAATTCAGGTTTTAAAAACATGTAGCTTGTAGGAGGAAGAGAAGACTTAAGGAGCTGCGCAGTTGTGAAGTCCTGGAGAGAACGAGTGGGAGGCACTGCAGCGAATCTTAATTTAACACAATGAGGATGCAAGGAGGAGGAAGAGTATGTCAGCAGTGTATTTGGAGGGCAAGAAGAACAAGAGATGGATATTCAGAGGAGCACTAACTGTAGTAGTATGGATAAAATAGAGAGATAAGAAAGATTGAATCAGAGAGAGGACTTAGTGACTGGAGGTAAGAGGAGAATCACGAATGAACTTTTTCTCTATCCTGTTCAGAAGTATGAAAGTGGCACTAGAAGAGCTGCCAGAGAAATGGGAACAAATGGGAGCCATTTTAAAATCAATGATGGACTTTTGCTTTATAGACAGTTAAAACTTGCTGATGGAGAAAGTTTATGCCACAAAAGAAGAAGCTGAACTACTTGGAGGCAATGTTAGGAATGAAGATGTGAGAATATTGTTTGAGGTCAGAGAGAGTAGTGAGGCCAAAAATGTCAATGGATGAAGAAAGGTGAAGAGTGGAGCCATCAAAGGTAAGAAACGGTAGGTGTTGGGTAGCTGGAATATGGCTGTCTTCAGCACTCCAGCTATGCATGTGTCAAATGTCCGTTGAGCCCAACTGCTGTTTCCTTAAGCTTCAGAAAAAATGTCAGCTTAAACCTAATGAAATTGTATCCTCTGTAATGAAATGATAGTCTGCTCAGATTTTAACTCGGCTATTATTGATTTAGTCTTTGTGACTCACACCATTGTCATCCAACCGGGACCATGATTTGTTTTCTCCAGCAAATTCTGAATTGCACACTGGATGACATTGAGTTCTTTGTAGCCAAACTTCAGAAGGCTGCTGAGGCCTTCAGTCAGCTGAACCAAAGGAAAAGATCCAAGAAGAACAAAAGGAAGGCACCAGCAGGTATGAACTGCTCCCCTTCTCTTACCTTCTCCTCCCTGTTTTCCTCTCTTATCCCCTTCCCCTATTTCCTCTGCTTTTTCCTTCCTTCCCCTCACTTTCCCTTCTCACTCCTCTTTTCTCCTGCTCTTTCCTTTCTCCTGATCTCTCCTTTCCATTTTCCCCCTTTCTCTCTCCACATACCTATCTCATTCCCTTCCATTGACTATTACTTTCTTTTCCGCACTTCTGCCCTACTCTTTGCTCTGTTCCTTATATCTCTCACTTTATAAACACACAGAGGAGAGACCCTCCAGTGACCTAAATGAGAAAGTTATTATACTTTTGCTGTACGAATGACATGCGTGTCTAGTTTTTTGTTATATAGGTACCAGTATTAGCATTATGCTGTGTGCGCCATACTTAAGATATAAAGTAGTAATGTTTAACAAATCAGTGAACCGTTTAATATCATCTTTTCTCTCTACTACACAGAGGGTATGCTTACTCTGAGAGCGAAGCCACCATTGCCAGCGGAATTCACTGACTGTTTGCAAAAGATCAAGCTGACCTTGAATATGCTGGTAAGAACTCACCTGGAAGACATGGGGGACGTTTTAACTTTAAGCACATTAGACGATGTGTAATTTACTTGATGCCATGTGAAGCTGTGACTCAAACATTAGAGCAGCCTTTTTCAACTTTTTCCTCTCCTGAAGACACTATGGCTATTAATGTGTTAGCCTGGACAGTGAGGGGTACACTTTCAATTTGCTGTCTGGGGGTAAAATTGGTGTTGTAGATCGACCATCCAGGATAGAAACTGCCTGATTTTCATTTCAATTGGAAAGGAAAATCGAGTTGTTTCTATTACGGGCAATCGATCCACCATGGCAGTTTTACATCCGGGTGGCAGGTTTATAAGTCTACCCGAGTCTCAGTAGGTTAGTCAACTATAGTCATTCAAGTAGGGCTGTCTATCCACTGCAGAGCAGCAATCAACAAAGCATATAGAATGCTGAACTCTGTAGCCAAAACAGTAGAGTACTGAAATTGTGAAAGGCACTTGTTGGACCACAACTTGGGTACTACATGCAGTCTGTCACTGAGACACAAAGGTGATATTCAAGCATTAGAAATGATTCAGAGAAGAGTAACCAGGCTGATCTTCAGTGTCAGAGATCAGAAAAACAGACTTTTCAGCCTTGAAAGGAGGTAACTGAGAGGTGATACATAAGATAGTAAATTGTATGGAAAAGGTAAAACTGGAATATTTGAGACTGGATTTAATTCTGTCCAGACAGAAGGGATGAGAGCCTTTGGATCAGAGAGACTCTGATCTTACTCGCTACCAGGCCAATGGGCACGACTGCCTGTTCGTCAGGTTCAGTGAGATTTTCGGAATGAACCTCCTGCCCGTGCAAGAGGGAGAGGTTAACCTGAATTGGGACTAACTCTTCTGTCTTCCATAGAGCAACAGATGCAGGGAGTGAGAAATACCAGGGAGAGAGAATAACAGATGCAGGGAGTGAGTAATACCGGAGAGAGAGAGTAACAGATGCAGGGAGTGAGTAATACTGGAGAGAGAGAGTAACAGATGCAGGGAAGGAGAGGTCTCATGAACAGTAAGGTTAATATCGCGAGGCCCCATGTTGCTGGGCGGGATCTCACATGCAGCCAGTGCATATTGGAAAATCACAGGAGCACTCTCCACAATTTTCCATTCATTGATATCACTACAGAATTTGAAATGTCGCACAGATGCAACATGCCACATGAGCAACCTCTACAAGAACCAAACAGTAAAGAGGTCAAGGTACACGTGATTTATTAAAATTTTAGGGAGGAAATTTTCCCATGAATTTGACAGATGCCATACGTCTCCTTAGATTGCTTAAAATGGTCACTTTCCCAAAAACTAGAGAGATCAATTTAACCCTACTCACCCAGCGGAAACCAGGCAGGCGGGCGGGCGGGCGGGCATTTAAATTGCCCGCGTGACTCACCCACCAACATCCCATTCTCTTCCCACAGACTACAATTTTAACCTACTCTTCTGAGCAGGGAAAAAGGCCACCCGCTGGAAACCGGTGGGGTCCTTCTTTAAATATGCAGATCGGGCTTCAATGGCATCATCGGGGCCCGACTGCAATTTTAACCATATGCCTGAGCTGGGAAGCGGTTGTAGCTTTCCCACCAGGTCAACCAAGCAGGAAGAGGATCTGAGGCCAGAAGAGGCCCAAAGAAATAAATTTTATTTTTACTTTCCTTGTGGAGGCAGAAGGATCAGGAATGCTCTCCTGGGCCCCACGAAGAAAGCCGAGGCCTCCCATTCCCCCTCCCCCCACCCCTGCCCCCCCCCCAGTCAATGGACCTTCCAAATCTCCTCCTGAATGCCGGGGACAATTCCTTTGGTCCCCGGTAACGGCCTCCTGCCACCTGATATTGCGCTCCTGCCCGCCAGCCAACTGCTTCTCCCCACTGGATTCGATTGGGAAACTTACCAGGGACATGCAGCTGAGTCCCAGGAGTTCAAATCTCTCGGGCCTTATACTGCAGAGGTCAAGACTGTTTGCCACCCACCCGTAATTAAAATTAGGGCTTACATCTTTTTGGCAATCTGTCTGTCCATCTCTCTGTGTATTTGTCTGTCTAAGTATCTATCTTGTTGTAAGAAGCTTGAAATCTCTATGCACAAATATCCTGAGCCTCCTCAAAATTAAGCTTTTAACAGGATCGTTGAATCTACAAATTATTAAGGAGAAATATGATGAATTATTGATCAATTTAACGATGTGCAATATTTTTTTTAATCAAATGTGATGCTCTGGTTAGAAAATTGTCTGCCAATGGCTACTAGTTCTGAGGACTGACAAACACTGTCACTGATCTGAATCTTTTCTTTGTAGGCTAAACTGAAGAGGCACATTCAAAATCCAAATGCAGTGGAGTTGCTTCATTTCCTGTTTGGACCACTCGAATTGGTAAAGTAACAAAACCTTGTACTGATAAAGGATGCTTTATGCAATGGTGGGGGATTGGGGGGTGGGGGGTGTTAATCACCAGACAGTCTTTTTCTTATATTTCAAAATATACTTTATTCATAAAATTTGTAAAGGTACATACAATACAATGTCAAGTCACACTTCAAACAAAACAATACAGATCATATCATTTGCAACAGTATGTACAGTACAATTCAATGGTCCCGGTACAATCAATACAGTTATGCACCATACATTGTACATACAGTTCATGGCACCCTCGGGTGCCTCATTTCATTACAGTCATTACAGGTTACAGATACAGTACATTGCATTACATTCATTTATCATTTTACATTCTCCTCGAGGGGGTTTTTCCCTGATTCCAGCCCCTCGGCATACAATGGCGGGAAGGCTCTAAACGGTGGCCTTTCCCCATAGAGCCTTTGCATAGCCTTTGCACCTCGCCTCAGTGCGTCCCGCAGCACGTACTCCTGCACCTTTGAGTATGCCAGTCGGCAACACTCAGTCGTGGACAGCTCCTTCAGTTGAAAGACCAGCGTGTTTCGGGCGGCCCAAAGGGCCTCCTTCACCGAGTTGATGGTCTTCCAGCTGCAGGTGATATCTGTCTCGGTGCGCGTCCCAGGGAACAGTCCATACAGCACAGCGTCCTGTGTTACCGAACTGTTGGGGTTGAACTGAGACAGATACCAACGCATCTCTCTCCACACTCTCTGCGCAAAGGGGCAGCCCATCAGGAGGTGGAAGGCGGTCTCTTCCCTGCCACAGCCTCGAGGGCAGCTCGCAGTGGCGCTGAGATTCCGTGTATGTAGGAAGGACCGCACTGGGAGGGCCTTTCTCACCACCATCCTGTTGGTCTATTCCAGCTATGAGACTTTCTGCAAATGGCCTCGACCGTCTGGTCGGGGAAGGAACCGATCGAGTCCACCCTCTCAGTTCCTTGCTTCGTGTCAACCACTGTCTGACGGCTTTGTGGTCGAAGGGGTTCCTCCTCAGGAACTTTTCCACCTGGGACAGGTGAGGGGGGGGATGGGGACGGTCCAGCTGGATGGGACGTCCTGTGCCTGCTCGGCCAGCGTGGCCAAACCCAGCTTTCTCAGTGAGTTGGACAGGTAGAAACCCAGCACGTAGTAACACTTGGGGTTCAATTTTCCCAGGAAATTGCGGGTGCGTTGGGGGCGGGGGGGGGGCTCTGAAAATCAGGGAAATCCCTTTCAGGTTCGGAGCCCGCAGACTTCCGGGTTCCCCATTGATGTGTCTGGGTGCGCGCGCGTCTCCCGAATGCGGAAGTCCCACCGGCAATTAAAGCCGGCGGGATGATCATTTACACAGTTGTTGAGCTAGTTTAAGTACTTGAAGTACTTAATTTTCTCCACATTTTGGCAGGGGTGCGATTTTGAAGCATCCTCAGCGTGTTTTCCGTGCTGTGGGAAACACTCCATGTTGCAACAGACGTGTTTCAGCCAGCAACCAGTGAGACATTTTAATGCTTATTTAACAGATGGGGAGAAAAGGTCACTTATTTCACCAGGACACTCTGTTCTTTCAGACAACGTTTTGGCTGCAAGATCTTTGTGTGTTTTCACTGAACATTCATACTTTCCACTCAAAATTCTGCTGTTCAAAAATATTTAACTACTTTGCGGACCCCCTCAAACTCACATGGTCAGGATGGAGGACAACATGGCTGCATTCACCACTACATCCAAGGACAAGCAACATCACCAGTCTCGCCAGGCAAGGCGTCCACCTCCGCCATGTGGAGCTCCACAACACAGTGCTGTGCCACAGGCATCTGCACAGAGCACAGAGGGCAACAACAGAGAGGGGCACTGCTTGAGGAGGCCCCATCCACATCTGCCACCCACCTTGAGGAGGAGGAGGAGGAGGAGAAGCAGGAGGAACCCATGGGCACAGCAGCGGCTCACCTGGTTGCTCATGAGGCCAGGGAGTCACTGATATGTGAACGGTTCTCCTAACATCAGACGGTGTGAGGAGTCCAGTCCTCACACCACCTGGATAGAGCAGCGGCCACACCAGCCACCCACCCCCACCCCTCCCTGCACAAAACAGCCCTGCAACTACACATACACCCACTGTAAAGTGACCCAATGGGTGGCATCAAGTGTCACCGTTCATGGTGAACCTCATGAACGGGCCCTATCACAAAAGCCAGTCAAGAATGGGCAAGACGTGCAGTAGTGGTGACAATCATAATATTTAATGTGAGTTTAACAAAACGCTAATATAAATAAAAAACATGACCAACCATCAAACACACTTGTGCACACTCTTCATGCTTACAAAACCTTCGCCTTTCTCTTCCAACTACTTCCTACGTGGTGCGTCCCTGTGGCTGCAGCAGAGGTAGTGGCAGGTTGCTCTTGTTCATGCCCTGACCGCTTGGATGCTTTGGGCCTACGCCCTCTGGGTTTTGTGGCTCTGAGGGCCCCTCCAAAGACTGCTCCACCTGCACCTGTGCAGGGGCAGACTCGGCCACCTGGAGAGGTGGCACCATTGTGGGTACTGGTTGAGAGGGGGGCAACGGGTGACACGTGGGAGTGCTTGGAGTAGCATCCGCACTTCCGTGTCCCCTTTTGCCATCATCCCTCCCCTGGGCCAGGCCCACACCACTCCTACCACTCTGCTGAACGACAGTTTGGAGGACATGTGTGAAGCCTTGTAAGGTCAGTGCTTGTGTATCTGCCTGTCTATCTAAGGCCTATCTAAGGCGGCAGAATGTTGTTCACTGTGAGTCTGAAAAGCCGTTGTGAGGGCCTCCATTTGTCAGCCGTGCTTGAAGCTCAATGGAGGCTAGCCTTCTCTCCATCGCAGACATTCCCTCACTTACCCATGACAGTATCTCAGAGAGTTGCTCATGTCCCTGTGACACGATCTCAGAGATTCCCTCATGTCCCTGTTACACTATCTCAGAGAGTTGCTCACGTCCCTGTGACAGTATCTCAGAGATTCCCTCCTGTACCTGTATCACCATTCCACTCATGCAGGAGTTGGACTCCTCCATCCTCTGCGCGATTGTGGAGAGTGTGCGTGGCACCTGTTCCAGCACCTTTTTTTTTTATTCGTTCACGGGATGTGGGCGTCGCTGGCAAGGCCGGCATTTATTGCCCATCCCTAGTTGCCCTCGAGAAGGTGGTGGTGAGCCGCCTTCTTGAACCGCTGCAGTCCGTGTGGTGACGGTTCTCCCACAGTGCTGTTAGGAAGGGAGTTCCAGGATTTTGACCCAGCGACAATGAAGGAACGGCGATATATTTCCAAGTCAGGATGGTGTGTGACTTGGAGGGGAACGTGCAGGTGGTGTTGTTCCCATGCGCCTGCTGCCCTTGTCCTTCTAGGTGGTAGAGGTCGCGGGTTTGGGAGGTGCTGTCGAAGAAGCCTTGGCGAGTTGCTGCAGTGCATCCTGTGGATGGTACACACTGCAGCCACGGTGCGCCGGTGGTGAAGGGAGTGAATGTTTAGGGTGGTGGATGGGGTGCCAATCAAGCGGGCTGCTTTATCTTGGATGGTGTCGAGCTTCTTGAGTGTTGTTGGAGCTGCACTCATCCAGGCAAGTGGAGAGTATTCCATCACACTCCTGACTTGTGCCTTGTAGATGGTGGAAAGGCTTTGGGGAGTCAGGAGGTGAGTCACTCGCCACAGAATACCCAGCCTCTGACCTGCTCTCGTAGCCACAGTATTTATATGGCTGGTCCAGTTAAGTTTCTGGTCAATGGTGACCCCCAGGATGTTGATGGTGGGGGATTCGGCGATGGTAATGCCGTTGAATGTCAAGGGGAGGTGGTTAGACTCTCTCTTGTTGGAGATGGTCATTGCCTGGCACTTATCTGGCGCGAATGTTACTTGCCACTTATCAGCCCAAGCCTGGATGTTGTCCAGGTCTTGCTGCATGCAGGCTCGGACTGGTTGCGAATGGAACTGAACACTTTGCAGTCATCAGCGAACATCCCCATTTCTGACCTTATGATGGAGGGAAGGTCATTCATGAAGCAGCTGAAGATGGTTGGGCCTAGGACACTGCCCTGAGGAACTCCTGCAACAATGCCCTGGGGCTGAGATGATTGGCCTCCAACAACCACTACCATCTTCCTTTGTGCTAGGTATGACTCCAGCCACTGGAGAGTTTTCCCCCTGATTCCCATTGACTTCAATTTTACGAGGGCTCCTTGGTGCCACACTCGGTCAAATGCTGCCTTGATGTCAAGGGCAGTCACTCTCACCTCACCTTGCAAATGTGCTGCTGTTTCTCGATCATTCTCCTTTTAAAGGATGGCCCCCAGGGTTCAGCATCTGCATCCAGCTGAGCAGAGCCTGGAGAGGAGTGCTCCCACCGATGCGGATTCTCTGCAGCTGCCCCTGCCACCAGTGTCTGCTCGTGCTCACGTGTGTGGTAACTCACCAGGTGCCAACCCAACTAACAGAGGACTAGGACCCACCGAATTTTGAGTATCTGCGCTGGTGGATGGCTCACTAAGATGTGACGGTGCACCCTCAGAGACCGGCAGGTCCTCTGAGGAATCGTCCTCTGCCGTCACGGCGGTGGGTGAAGGCCCTGTAAGAGAACAGAAGGCAATATTAAGCATGATCACAGATGTGTCATGTTGCGATGAGCATACTGAGGTGCTGAAGATGACAAGGCATTTTAACATCAATTCATATTGTGTGTGCTGAATGTTAAAGTTATGTCACCAGACGTTTGTCGGGTGCCAGTCTCGGCGTCCCCGACGGACAGGCACTCGAGGGTGCGGCTGAGCTCCAGCGCCTCCTGCTCCGCAAGTGTGAGGACGACGATTTGTTGCGGCCCCCCTCCGGTCCTTGCCCTCTCCCGTGCGTTCTGAGCTCTCTTCTCCTATAACGGGAGAAAATACAGACACGAGTGAGTGATGGTGACATGGTCAACCAATGAATGCATTGGTTTGGGTGCGGCTGACCATGAAAGAGATGCATCAGAGGGTGAGTATGAGACAGAGCCATGACATTGTATGAGGATTGGGTTGAGTGGTAGTGGTGGGGTGAGTAATGGGGAGGTGAGGAAGTGCTGAGGAAGTGCAGGTAAGTTGAAGATGAGCCTTAATTGGATGTGGGGAGTGATGTGATAGAGTAGTGTTGGCAGTGCAGAATGAGTTGGGGGTGGGGGCGGTGATGTGGAAGACGGAATGTAGGAGAATCAGTAAATGTACTCACTTTGGTTGACCTAGTTAGGTCATTGAAGCACTTCCTGGCGCAGGAGATGTTGCTGCTGCTGGTGACCTCCTCTGCCACCTCGAGCCAGGCCTTCTTGGTGACAGAGGCAGGCCACTTCCTCCCGTCGGCCGGGTAGAAGACATCCCTCCTCCTCCTCACCCCATCCAGTGGCACCTGGAGTGAGGCATCATTGAATCTTGTAGCAGTCTTTCCTCTGTGCTGCTACATTGTGCTGTGTGGGTGTTTGCTCCAGGAGCAGCCATTGGAGGACTACCCCTTTAAATAGAGCTCCTCTAGCTGACAGCCTGTGATGCGGGTGCGCTGTCCGCCCACTGCGCAGCTTTCCAACGGAAAACCTGGAAGCCACGTTAAGTGGCTCCAATTGACTTGTGATCACGTGGGAAACGGACATTTTTTTATTGGGCAGGTTACCCACACGTCCAATCACCCCTCCCCCCCGCTGCCATCCCACCTCCACTCTAATATCGAGGCCTTGGTGTTTGCGTACTGGTGCCCTACACATATCCTGAGGCTGCCACACACAAAGGTGACCATCAGCAGACGAGCAGCGTTCGGGACCCTCTTCCCCACTTTGTCCGGGGTCTTGTACATGGTGACCCTGCGGACGCGTTCTACCTTGGACCTCCAGACAAAGTGGAAGATAGCTCGGGTGACTGTGACGGCGGAGTTGTGGAGAATGGGCCAGATTCTGGCCACATAGAGCAACACCTCACACCTTATCACCAGGTTCCTGCCGGTTATGCAGAGGGATCGCCCCACCCACATACCAAGCTTTTGTTCGGCCTTGTTAATCATCTGATAGTTGTCGGCAAGTATCCTTCCTCAAAATCCCTCTTCCTGGTCTTAATGTAAAAATGCAGCGAAGGTTAACTTGCACATATCTGTGATGCATAGTTGTCATTCTTCCAAGTTTTGAGTTTTAGATTGGCTCAAACACTAGTCTTTTGAGCAGATTTCCATCCAGTTAAATATGCTCCCACCTTCAAAATGAAGAAGCACCAAGTAGGTAAAGGTACCTTAATATTTTAGGAATGTTGGGATAGGTTAGATTAGGTAGGAAAAAAAAGAGAAAAATTAAAGTTTAAAAAATGGGAAAGGAAGAATAAAGAGGAACTAGTTGCAACTGGATGATCAGAAATAGTGTTTAATTTTTAGTTAAATTCTATTTTATTCTTTATTTTAGTAGTTTAGGGTTAATATTACAGGAATAAAACATTTCCTGGTTTTTGAGTCACTTTGATAACTTTCAAAGGCAAGGAATCCTGGCTGAATTTCCCATTCCTAACTCAGTATGCTGAGGCCAACTGTAGCACTCCTACAGCTGGTCATTGAACTATGGAGTGCATCAAACCAAATCTGATCCTGTTCTCACTCAGCGTTCACGTATACGATTGCAATGACTGTGGTGTTAGGGGAGCATTTTTAAAAAAAATTGTTTAAAAAACATAACCTTTCATTGGTGACCGCAGCTTAGGCCACAGCAGCCACTGAAGAATCCTGAGCAGGGCAGGCTGATGAGGCCTACCCCACTCATTGCTGTCCATTTACTGTGAGGGGACCTAAAACAGGTGTCAAGCCCCTCATTTACATACTTAAGGGACCAGTTCCGGTTCGGACGTTTTCTAGGCGTCCTTGGGATGCCGGATATTGGTCGTCAAAATTGGGCCTCATTGCGACCATTCTATCCCACGGTGCAGTACTAAAGTTCTCGGGTTCAATTCCCAGTCTGTGATGAGTTAGGTGGCTTATGGAGAGCTACATTTGGCCTTCGAGGCCCCTGGGCTAGGGAAGGGATATATTAGTTAGCATTTCTGCTCCCGATAAGAATCTAATGACTCATGCTGGAAAATGCACATGTTTGAACTTGAGGTTGAAATTCCAGATACAGTTTTTTGGGGTTTCTGTTATGAATATATAATTAAACATCTAATTTACAAACTGTAAAGCATACTTTTTTTAAAAAAAAGAACAGAGGAAGCTCACTTTATAAATCAAACAATTTGATAGTGATTTGTTTGCAATGAATTTGTCCTCATTCTTTTTGGCTTTCGTTCTTATGTGATGCTGTGTTGGGCAGGTGGTTCGGAGTGTCGGAGGACCCGAAGTGCCCAAGTCCATTACAAGCCCTCTGCTTTCCAAGGACGCTACAGATTTTCTAAAGGGCCACCTAACTCCTAAAGAGATGGCGCTATGGGAGTCACTGGGAGAGACATGGACCAGGTCCAGGTGAGGAAACAAGATCCTATTTCCTGCAGTAAGTCAATCGCAAAAATTACATATAACGATGCATGTTGTATGGATGATCTCTGCTAGTTGTGCAGGATTGTACAATATTGTGTCTGATTGTACAATATTTGAGATAACCATTTATAAAACTGCTGGATTTAACTTCAGTGCCTGACGAATGAATACTGGCTCTCCTGGCATCTCCTACACAGCTTGCCCTGCTCTCAAATATTGGCTTCTTCAGTTATGCAGTGGTAGAAAATGCTGAGACACACATGATCTGTACAGTGACACATGTAAATGAATTGTCAGTAATTAACTGGTGTGTAGTCGAGATGTTGCTGACCCTGCACTCAGAGCTTACATGTCCTCCTACAGATAGGAAATGGAGAGAGTCTGGTGTTAGAGGTTTCCATGGCAGCTACCGACATTGATCTACCAACAGGTGGAATGATTCAAGTCAGGGAAGGGGAATGAGATACCTAAGGGTCAATTTTAACTCCCGGCGAAGCAGGTCTTCATTTGTATCCCGTCGGTCAGCTGCTCGTCCATCTCCGCCAACAGCAGAAGCTCAGACTTTCCTTCCACAGGCCAGTCACTTTAGCTACAGAGCTATCAGGGAATATCACTAATTGTTTCAAAACACTTTGCTTTTATTTGATACCTATACCAGCCGAGTAACTTCAGTTAGTTTTATTTTATTCTTGGGATGTGGGCGTCCAACCATGACCAGCAAGAGTTAGTGCCTTCAGAAGAGAAGGGGAGAATTGAACGCTACATAAACTAGCGTGTTTTCAAGTTTTACATTTTTATGGACAATGGGCTGTGATAGACAGGTGATAATGGCCTAATGAACCAATACACAATGTGTAATGTAAAGCCATCACTGTGGTTTCATTTAAGGCCAGTGATATTATACTGATTCACTAGCTTAGTACAAGCAAACTCGAGGGCATTCTTACATCAGTGCACACTTAGTGCTATAGTGTTTCTGTTCTGTAATAACAGGAGCATCAGCAAAGATAAAATTACAAGCCGGATACATAATGGTAAAGAAAAAAGACACCTTAGTGACTCAGATGTGACCCATCATCGGAATTGATACATTTATCTATCTTTCTCGGTTACACACAGATCAATCTCCTGTGTAGCTCCAATATTTCCTGCTTTTATTTCAGATTTCTAGCATCTGCGTCTCTTCTTTGTACTTACAAGGATGTAAAAGTTAATGTGATAGCACCCCCTGCAGAACAGAGCTTGTATTACAGCACCTTATTCTCTGGTTCAATCTTCCGGAGAGGTTTATTGTGCAACTAAGGCCCCTTTATTAACAGAGAGTCGGGGAGGGAGCGGGGGAGCCTGATAGCGAGCGATGAATCCAGCAAGGCCGGGGACGTGGATGCCATAAAAGAATGCAGACTCCTGCCTGACAGCCAGCCAGATTGACAGCCTGGCCGGCGGACGGAAGCAGGAAATTGTGGCAGGAGGCAGTATCTGGAGACCCATAGGAATGGTCCCAGCAGTTAGTGGAGGCTTTGGCTGTGATCAGCAGTCGGGGGGGTGGGGGGAAACACTGGCTGCAATTGGGGAAAAGGGGAGGCACTGGCTGCGATCAGGGAGAAGGAGAAACATTGGCTGCGACCGGTGGGGGGAGCGGAGGCACTGGCTGTGAAGGGGGCAGCCCGGTGCAAGGGAAGCCCATAGCTTCCTTGTGAGGCCCGGAGGAGCCCCTCCTGGCCTCACAAGGAAACCTGAAAAATAAATTTAAAATTTACCTTCTAGGCCTCTTCTGGCCCAGGATCTGGCTCCCGGCAGGTTTCAGCTGACGGGCAAGGTGACACTGCCCCCCCGGTCAGGCCTCAGGATAACATCATCGGACCTGATCAGTATATTTAAAGTAGGACCCTGCATCCTTCCTGCAGGGTTTCCTGCTCAATAGAGCAGATTAATATCAGGACATGGTGGGAAAGAAGCGGGATTGGTGGAGGTAAGTGACTCCTATTATTTTAACTACACCTCCCCACATGGTTTTTGCTCGATGGGAGCAGCTGAAATCGAGTCTTAAGAGCGTAATTCCCTTGTGGGTGGAAATAACATTAACCTGTTTGTTGATATCTCTGATTCACCCAAATCTATCACGAATAACTCGCATTTGCATCTGCCCAGTATTTTATAAAAAAGAGGGACATACAGAGAGAAAGCATGTGAAAGACGTACAGAAAGAATGGGAGGTGCATAAAATAGAGAGGAGGCAAATCGAAGGAGGAACTTATAAAAACAGGGTGAGGGAAAGAGTGAGGAAAAGAGTCAGAGACAAAGATACAGAGAATGAGAAAAAGTTTGTGAGAGGCATACAGAGGCAGAAAAGAGTGGAGGACTAATAAAGATAGAGGGAAGGAAGCAGAAAGAATTAGAAAGTGGGAACTAAACAAAGACACTGTTACAAGAAGAGAGAGGTTTTTTGTCTGTGAGCTATGCCATGGGGCTACAATTAGTATATTATACCGAGAGTAGTAGCTGATGGATAGCTGAGGATGATTACACAACAACAGTTTCATTAAAAGATTTTGATAGCATCAGAAAACATGGGGAAAAAATCTCAGTTTCCTCCCCCTCATAAGAATCCTGATAGATAAATTTGACCTGATATAAACTGCACTTCCTGTGGGTAGGAACTCACAGTGCAAGTCTACATGTGAAGGGTCAGCATGGCTAAATCATAGCATTCTCACCTCTGAGTCAGCAGATTGTGGGTTCAAGCCTCACTCCAGGGTTTGAACACATAATCCAGGCTGACATTTCACTTCCAGGCAGTAATAAGGGAGTGCTGCATTGTTGGGAGGTGCTGTCTTTTCGGTGAGATATTAAGTCGGCATTTGCCTGTTCAGATAGATCCTATGGTGCTTTTTTGAAGAAGAGTTATCCCAATGTTCTGACCAACATCCTTCAACTAACACCACCAAAACAGATTAACTGGTCATTCATCTCATTACTGTTTGTGGGATCTTGCTGTGTGCAAATTGGCTGCCACCTTTTGCCTACAAAATAACAGTGCTAACACTTCAATAGTAATTCATTGGCTATGAAGCACTTTGGGACATTCTGAGGGTGTGAAAGGCAATAAATAAATGCAAGTTTTATTCTTTCTATGTACATTGACAGGATAATGTGGTGAGCTTTCAACTTTGTATGTTGACAGTGCCATTGAGACTATTGTCACTTCCTTTAATGCAGATATAAAAATGAAAACTGTTGAAAAAAAATTATATTTAAAGATAAATGTGTTGCATGCTTAGAAACAGACAGTAACAGATTATGTTCCCTTCTTTTTCAGGGCTGATTGGCCGAAGGATCACTTTGTTCACCCATACGTGCCGAGGTTTAGAAATGGCTGGGAGCCACCTCTCGACAATTTCCGAGGAGTTCCCTGGGAACTGGACACACACCAAGTGGCAGACTCAATCACAACTGCAGTAGATACACAGCGCAGACAAGAGGAGATGAGGCGACAAGCTGAGGAGGTGAGGGGATCTTCATGGTTAGTCCTTAGTGTATAATGCAACATTTTGTAATGTTACCAACTTTCTACGTTACCTGATGGTTTTGCTTTTTTTTAAAGTAAAGATTCGATTATAATGCCTGTAACAAATATTAAATATTAGGCGAAACAATGGATTCCAACATCATTGTTTGACCCCCTGGGATCGGGATTTGATTCCAGCCCTGACTGGTGGAATGAAAGTCTCTCCTCCCTCTCGGTCTCTGCCAACTATGTAAGAGTTTGGACTTGTCCCGTCCAGAAGGAATTGGGCTGAGATCACAGGATGAAACTGCCCAAAATTCAGTATTAAATTAGTGATCTCACTCAGAGAGACCATAAGGATGGATGGTGTGGAAAATGGAAATGTCACACTAGTGTTGTGGCTGATTTGCTTCTGAGAATGGCGGCTAAGGCAATTTGAGAGACATTTACTCTGCTCGTCTTCCTTCAACCTTTCTTTATAATTTAAATTCCTGATACCTGGAATTATTCCCATTGCTTGCTTCTGTACCCTCTCAAGGATAGTAATATCCTTCCTATGATAAAATGACCAGAACTGCACACAATACTCCAGATGGGGTCTGATCAATGCATTGTACAGCAACAAAATAATCTCTTTTGATTTGTAAATAAAAAGCAAAAAACTGCAAGTGCTGGCAATCTGAAACAAAAATAGAAAATGCTGGAAATATACAGTAGGTCAGCCAGCATTCCTGGAGAGAACAGGCAAATTAGCATTTCAGACCACTCAACCTCTGATTTTCTCCTGTGTGGGTCATCAGACTCCACACTAATATGGCAGCTTCTCCTGTTTTAATTTCTGATCTGATCTACAGGCTTTCAATCCATCTTCTCCTCTCTTCCTTGGGCTGCCTCCCAGTGTCTTTCAGATTATAGGTCATTGCACTGATACATCCTCTCGTGTTTTTTTTTGCCTCCTTCTCTTTGTTCTGATTCCATTTAAGCGCTTGTTCAGATATAATTTTCCAGTTCTGATGAGAGGCTGTAGTCTGAAATGCTAACTTGCCTGTTCTCTCTGGGAATGCTGACTGACCTGCTGTGGGACTTGAGCCCAGAATGTTATCAACTAAGCCAAGCTCCCTATCTTAATGTAGTTAAGCACTGCGCTGGTGGTAAAATATATATTTATTGATCTTTTTGCATGTACTTCTCACCTTTTGCCAAAATCCAAAACAGGACAGTGGAGTGGGATCATGGCTTGAGTACCAAGATTTGCTTTTCCGATATTGAACATTCAGCAAAAATCTTACTAGCCTCAATAAGTATTGTCTCCATATCTTGAGACACAAATTAAGTGGGAAAAGTAAAATTAAAAAAAAACTTTTAGTGTATGACTTCAGTTTTAGAGCTTCTGGACAACCTACTCAAAAACAACACTATCCGGTCCAAAACTGGACTGTCTTCATTGTTTCTAGAACCAAATGTGGTCTTCATACTGTATCCAAACCCATATGTAGTCTTCACATTGTACCTAGACCCAAATGCAATCTTCATATTGTATCCAACCCCATATAAAGTCTTCTTCACATTATTCTTTCTTTTATCTTTCAGCATTCATCGGCGTCCTGCTTCCCTCCTCCCAATGGGTATGCATACTGTAACACATCATTCAAGAGAGGCCAGATTGGCGACCAGAATATCGCAGTGGATGCTTTTAAGCAAAGTGTTAGTCGGCATGTAGATAGGTAACTGGTATTGGCATGCTGTGGAGAACTGGTACAATGTGCATTCTCTTTCCCTCCTGCTGGTAGAACTATATGGAGAGCTCCTCTGCATTAATATTCCCCAGCAGGGCACTAAGTGGAGGCTCCGTCATCCATAAAACAAGCAGGTTTCTCAATCCCATCATCCTTTTTTGCAGCTTCCCAGTCTGAAGCCTTGTTGTCTTCTTTTTTTGTTCTGTTGCATTATTACATTTTTTTAAATTATGAATTTAAAGACTGAATGAAAATGTCCACCACTCTGTAATCTATCAGTATAGTGGTGGGGGTTTTGCCTCTGGTTTCCTGAGAGATGCAGGAGCTCAGTTTCCCACCCTATTTGAGGCCGTGTGGTGTCCGGGGAAAAAACAGGTACTTCCTTGCAAGGAGGAAGGAAATATCGTTCCTGATCCTGCTCCATCACACCACCAAGTGGTCAGTTGAAGAATGGATCAACCAAGATTGAGGATCAGGTCCATGGTGCCCTTCAGGAACCAAATTGTTGAGATATTTCCAAACCAGAGAGGAGTTTTGTGCTAAGAATTGATGTCAACTGAAAATGGATCATTTCATTTTACCTAAGACACTCTTTTATTGATACTGTGCCACTGGCAGTAGGAGCTCCGTGCTGCTGCTGCTGCTGTGGTATGGTGCAGGAGAACTGCTTGCCTCCAATGACATCTGACTTCCAAGATTGGCTGTTGCGGAAACAGAAAACACAGGGGTTACCCTACTGGTCATCCATGGGCCCCATAATCACAGGTGTCATGCTGGTAAATTGTAAAAAGAGAGATATGCTTGGAGATCACAAGTAACCACTTGATTGCAGCTCTGCCTGCACTCCTGCATCAATACAAAAGTGGCTTTGGAGCAATTTAAAATGCAGAGATAAAGAGAAAGAGACTCTTCCATTTATCTGTTGAATCCAGGTCCTAGATTGAAAAGTCGGTGTCCCAGTGGCCCTGTAGCTCCCAATCCATCAGTTCCCATCATATTAGAATATAAATGGGTTATTTGCTAAGGAGGATGCTTGATCATTGAGAAACCAGAAAGAACCACAAAATATTTCTCCATTTAAAAACTGCAGAGACTGAACCTCTTCAGGACCTCCATCCAGGGAGCGCTCTATACTTTAGACACGGGCTTGTGCTGACACTTCTACATTTTTCTTCTTCATTACCTGTATTCTCGCTCAAATGTAATGTGCCGCACTTGACTTGCTTCATACACTCAGATTATATAGGTCTGTATATACTGTGTTCAATCCCAGCACAAATCAAAGTGCCCAACACAAGGAAAAAAAACCATTCAATACACAGTACTATTGATGTGTAGTATAAATATACCATACAGGAAAAACAGAATAAGTTTACTTCTCCAAAGTTTTTGGGGGGATAGGGTATAGGGCAGAGGAGTGGGACTACCTGGATTGCTCGTGCATAGAACCGGCGTGGACTCAATGGGCCGAATGGCCTCCTTCTGTGCTGTAACCTTTCTATGACTCTATGATTCTAAGTGATAATCAAGGCTAGTCATGATGTCACCATATTAGAGTCCTATGAAAGTGCTTCATTATCGACGTATTAGAATCTGACACAGTCCCATTGGAACCTTCCTGTCACTATCTTGGTCTGTCACAATCCTGCCCATGCCTGGTTATCACTATACTAGAGTCCAGCACAGTCCTGTTGGAGTCTCACCATCACTATATTAGAGTCCAGCACAGTCCTGTTGGAGCCTCACCAGCACTATACTAGAGTCCAGCACAGTCCTGTTGGAGTCTCACCATCACTATAATAGAGTCCAGCACAGTCCTGTTGGAGTCTCACCATCACTATACTAGAGTCCAGCACAGTCCTGTTGGAGCCTCACCAGCACTATACTAGAGTCCAGCACAGTCCTGTTGGAGTCTCACCATCACTATACTAGAGTCCAGCACAGTCCTGTTGGAGCCTCACCAGCACTATACTAGAGTCCAGCACAGTCCTGTTGGAGCCTCACCAGCACTATACTAGAGTCCAGCACAGTCCTGTTGGAGCCTCACCAGCACTATACTAGAGTCCAGCACAGTCCTGTTGGAGTCTCACCATCACTATACTAGAGTCCAGCACAGTCCTGTTGGAGTCTCACCAGCACTATACTAGAGTCCAGCACAGTCCTGTTGGAGCCTCACCAGCACTATACTAGAGTCCAGCACAGTCCTGCTGGAGCCTCACTATCACTGTATTAGAGTCCAGCACAGTCCTGTTGGAGCTTCACCAGCACTATACTAGAGTCCAGCACAGTCTTGTTGGAGTCTCACCATCACTGTATTAGAGTCCAGCACAGACCTGTTGGAGCCTCACCATCACTATACTAAAGTCCAGCACAGACCTGTTGGAGCCTCACCATCACTATACTAGAGTCCAGCACAGACCTGTTGGAGCCTCACCATCACTATACTAAAGTCCAGCACAGACCTGTTGGAGCCTCACCATCACTATACTAGAGTCCAGCACAGTCCTGTTGGAGCCTCACCATCACTATACTAGAGTCCAGCACAGTCCTGTTGGAGCCTCACCATCACTATACTAGAGTCCAGCACAGTCCTGTTGGAGCCTCACCATCACTATACTAGAGTCCAGCACAGTCCTGTTGGAGCCTCACCATCACTATACTAGAGTCCAGCACAGTCCTGTTGGAGCCTCACCATCACTATACTAGAGTCCAGCACAGTCCTGTTGGAGCCTCACCAGCACTGTATTAGAGTCCAGCACAGTCCTGTTGGAGTTTCACCATCACTATACTAGAGTCCAGCACAGTCCTGTTGGAGCCTCAGCAGCACTGTATTAGAGTCCAGCACAGTCCTGTTGGAGACTCACCAGCACTGTATTAGAGTCCAGCACAGTCCTGTTGGAGCCTCACCAGCACTGTATTAGAGTCCAGCACAGTCCTGTTGGAGCCTCACCAGCACTGTATTAGAGTCCAGCACAGTCCTGTTGGAGCCTCACCAGCACTATACTAGAGTCCAGCACAGTCCTGTTGGAGCCTCACCATCACTATATTAGAGTCCAGCACAGTCCTGTTGGAGTCTCACCATCACTGTATTAGAGTCCAGCACAGACCTATTGGAGCCTCACTAGCACTGTATTAGAGTCCAGCACAGACCTGTTGGAGCCTCACCATCACTATACTAAAGTCCAGCACAGTCCTGTTGGAGCCTCACCATCACTATACTAAAGTCCAGCACAGTCCTGTTGGAGTCTCACCAGCACTGTATTAGAGTCCAGCACAGTCCTGTTGGAGCCTCACCATCACTGTATTAGAGTCCAGCACAGACCTGTTGGAGCCTCACCATCACTGTATTAGAATCCAGCACAGTCCTGTTGGAGCCTCACCAGCACTGTATTAGAGTCCAGCACAGTCCTGTTGGAGCCTCACCATCACTATACTAAAGTCCAGCACAGTCCTGTTGGAGTCTCACCAGCACTGTATTAGAGTCCAGCACAGTCCTGTTGGAGACTCACCATCACTGTATTAGAGTCCAGCACAGACCTATTGGAGCCTCACCATCACTGTATTAGAGTCCAGCACAGTCCTGTTGGAGTCTCACCAGCCCTGTATTAGAGTCCAGCACAGTCCGGTTGGAGTCTCACCAGCCCTGTATTAGAGTCCAGCATAGTCCGGTTGGAGTCTCACCAGCACTGTATTAGAGTCCAGCACAGTCCGGTTGGAGTCTCACTATCACTGTATTAGAGTCCAGCACAGACCTATTGGAGCCTCACTAGCACTGTATTAGAGTCCAGCACAGTCCGGTTGGAGTCTCACTATCACTGTATTAGAGTCCAGCACAGTCCGGTTGGAGTCTCACTATCACTGTATTAGAGTCCAGCACAGTCCTGTTGGAGCTTCGCCATCACTGTTTTGGAGTCCAGCATAATTCCATCGGAGCTTCCTATCTGCATGTTCTGTCACCATATTAAAGTCTGCCACTGTTCGGTAAGAGCCATGCTGTCACCATATTAGAGTCTGGAGCGTTCTCATCATAGCCCAGCAGTTCGCATATTCAAATTCACTGCTGTGGCATTCTAGCTGTGAGGTCCACAGTGCCTTGTTTTTGATACTTGCTTTGACTCTCACATATCTAGAAGTCTTTCATATTATTTCCAAACAACACTTCCATTTGGCATGGACAAATCACCTTCAATAACAAATTAATGGAAACACAGGATCATCAACTTAAACTCAGAATGAGACTGATATAAATGAGAAACACAGTGTAAAGAATTCCTTTATTGAGCCTTTCTAGCGAAAACATAAAATTTCTTCATGTCTTTCTAATTTCATCAGAAAAACTGAACAGAGGAAATCTTCCCGAACTCCTTTGATGTTGTGAGCAGAGGAATTCTCACTGATCTGTATTTTGTTTTTACTGTCTCCCTTCCCCCAAGGCTCCTTAAAGCCTGTTCTTGCTTTTTTTCCCTTTCTGTCAAACATGAAGATGTTATTTGCATAACTATCCTCTGCTCTTTTGGGACAATTCTTCTCTCATTCTTCTATGCAATATATCGCTAACCAGGAATAATACTTCCTGGAAAAGATTCAAGTGGTTCTGTCCTGGCTTAATTAGCACGAAAACTCACTTTGTGATATATTAATCTCACCTTTTAACTCTTTCATTAAGATTATACTGCCTTTTTAAAAACTTTGGCCCAGATTTTTCCTGTGGGTACACAGGCATGGGTGTGTAACACTATCTGTCATTGACAATTTGTACTTGCCACCCACTTTAATGCTAAACAATAGCAAGGCAAACCACCACTTTTAATATCCCTTTATATAGTTAATATGCATTTAAGTGGTTAAAGACACCACCCACCCACTGTAGGCCTTAGGGACCAGATGCCAATAAGACATCAATCAAAAAAACAATCATGGATAAGGCTCGATTTTAACTCTGGGTCAGTTTTGGGTGGCTGTTAGAAATTCACACACTGCTCCAGAAATGAAGCCGCAAATATTTTAACTCCCGATACTCATTTAAATCCCGCTGGCTGACTTCCCACGGTTTCAAGCGGGAGGTCAGCAGGAACCAGTGGAAAATCACATGGTCTGACAGACCTGTTGGAGCCGACAGCGGGTAGATGGTGAGATCGACTGCAGGGGTGTCCCATGGGGATCTCGTGACCTGGAAGTTGGTGGGAGGTGGGGGGGAATCCTCGGCAGGAGACATACAAACGTAGAAAATAGGAGCAGGAGTAGGCCATTCGGCCCTTTGAGCCTGCTCCGCCATTCAATATGATCATGGCTGATCCTCTATCGCCTAAGCTCTGTTTGGGCCACTTGTCCCGAATTCTCTTCCCTTCCATTTTAATCTGGCAGGAAAGCCACTGCGGCCACCCGCTGCGGCTGCCAAGTTAAAATTGCGATTGGGTCCCGATGACTTCGTTGGGACCCAATATGCATATGTAAAAGAAGACCCTGCCAGCTTTGGACGGGTGTCCTTGCCGCCTGCTCAGTAGAGCAAGTTAAAATCAGCAACCGGCAGCTCCCGGTGGCTCTAGGGCGGGTAAATAACCTGTGCAATTTTAACTGCCCATCCATCTGATTTTTGCTGGGTGGGTAGGGTTAAAATCTTTTAACTGTAACAACAACCAAAGCCCATCAAAACAATACACAGTATGTAGACTTTAATTTGGGAATATTTAGCAATCAAAATTCACATTGGGCAACACACTCATACCTTTGACTGCTATGGTAGTCTATGTTTCAAAGAGGAACTCTGAAATTATGGGGCCATATAGTGGAGCACCAACATCCTATGCTGAGGCACCTATGATCCCACAGCTGATCTCAGTGGGGAAGTGCAGAGTAGAATCTAGTTGCTTCTCCACAGGAGGACAAATTAGAGGGAGAGTCCTCCCATGCTGCATTGACAGAGTCCGGGAGGCAGGTTAGCCACCCTCTTAGTGACAGTTGATATGTGATGTCATTAGACCAAGAAAAGTAAAAAGAAAAGTCAAGAAGTTGTCTTATTTCCAACAAAACATATCTATCGATTGGCATAGATTCCATTGGACAGATTGAAGTTAAGAGTCTTAGCTCCTTCCATGTCAATTTTGGATCCTGCAGCCACCCAAGGAATAGTTGGAGCCTTTTGTGTTTTATTAAAGTAAAAGGAATTATAATTTGCAGAATTTCTAAAGGTGGTTGGGCTTAATTAACTTTATCTATCGGTGCTTTGCATGTTGGTGCTGCCCTGCTTCAAGGATCAGTTTTCCACAGCCCTGCAATTACTTGTACACTGATCAGATAATGAAAGATGAACAAATATAATATGCTGTTTTAAATGTAGTCTTAAGTTGATGGCTTTTTTGCCAGTTTGAGAAGTTGAACACGTTTTTAATGTGGTAAAGGGAATTTTGCTGTGCAGTAGTAAGCCATATGGATCAGAAGGTCTGTGCTGAGCTAGCTGAACTCAGCCAAGGTGGGCTACGTTTGGCCTCAGTGCCTCTGGGCTAAGGAAAGGAAAATGGGCATGGATTCCTGCTCCTGATCTCTATCCTGTGATCCTTGCTGGAAACTACATGAATGTGAAAGTTCAGGCAGGGACAGGATTTGGCGCAGCTGGTATGTCCCCATGGTAGAATATCTCGTCAAACCTTACTGCCTAAGCTGACACATAGGTGAGGGTCAGTTGTTTGGGGCAGCTGACCACCATGGAACTGTACCCCAGCAAAGAATCACCACCCTCAGAAGAAGTGGAAAATTCGGGGGGAAAAAAGGTCCCTTGCATATGGTGGGGACCGAGCGGAGGAGACACTCTTCCTCACAAGGAGGAAGAGATGGACAATTATCCCAAGCTACTCTTATACTCATGACTGCCGAGTGGTACTGAGAGACTTTGGAATAGGTCTTCATTCCATCTTCATAGTCTAAAGAGTTCAGGAGAGAAAGCAATAAAATAAATTGTAATTATACATATTTTATTGAAAACAGCTCGTGTTATGTGATACTGCTTTTCAACTTTCTGAGCAGTAGATTTCTAATATTGGTCACCTACCCTCCATAAATTTCCAACTAAAAGTACCTAATTACTGAAATGCATTTTTTGAGTTCATTTCAAGTGGATTAGTGTTCCTCCCACCTGGTAATAGGCACTGATACTGGATTGCCCCATCTACCTTCTGACTCCATCAGTTGTAAGACAGTTGTTTGTTGGCTGCTATATAAACTGCACTGTATTTGCTGTTAGATTAAGTGAACTAAAGGAGTGTGATAAATCATAAGTGTGGTAATGTATCACTGTTATAATTTTTATGATTGCAATAAGATTAGTCAGCCTAACTATTAGAAAGCCTAAGTATAATGTAGCAGTCAAATTTCATCTTTTTGCGATCAGATGAACTAATTTCAAAAGGATACCATCTTCATTGAAAAAGTACTTAGCAAACCTGTTTTTTTGTTTTGGGGATTGAGAAGTATCAATGGAGCAATGCGTCATTATCAGCCCAATGGTGTTATACACAGGTAATGTGTGTTTACAAGGAACACAGCTCTCTCAGTAGTGCTGCTAATCTAGGGGTACTTCTGAAAATCCTGCACAAGTCCTTCAAAAACGGTTCTAATTGTATTCCAGTATTTAAACAGTATCTTATCATCACATCAGTAAATATAGAGTAGGATCTGGATTCAAAAATATTATCAGAAGTGAATACAAGGAATGGATTCAGATAGTTTATATATGTGGTAGTGAGTTACTGACTTGGGCCTAATTGAGGGATTTGGATTGTTTGTTTAACTCTGTCTAATATAACGACTGCTTTCTCAAATTCAGAATGATTCACATTTACAAGTCAGAAATAGTCTTCATTTTTTGAGTCAAACAGAAAAGTGATCAGTGCAAGAATTTATTGAAGTATCTGAAGCACATAGTAATCTCACTTGCACTGAAAACATGATGTGAACAGGTGGCAGGGCATCCCTGAAGAGCAGGCCTTATGTTTAGACTAAGTGACATTACTCAAAATGACACAAAGTTGGGGAGCAGCATGGTTAAAGTAAATTTGAATTCAAGCTCTCTGTGGGAAGAGGCCTCTTCTCACCATGGTTATTTGGATGATCTCTAATGCCAGTTGATTGCCAAGATACCTCTACTGGTGAAGACTCACAGTGCTGGGGACAGCAACATTTATTTTTGTGGACTCCATTTCCTTGTCAACAGTAGTGGTGTGGTACTAGTGCCAATGGCAACCAACTTTTCTAGCCAGGAACCTAAGTTTCCTGATGAAAATTTGCCTCAAACTCCAAGTACAGTGAAGTGTCAGAAAGGGATTACAAGGCAGATGAGGAGATATCTAAAATAATACTGACTAGTTTTCCCCATAGTTTGCTATCTATTGCTGCTGCTGAAGATAATGCTAGGCAGGGGCTAGAGATAAAATCAAACTGTAATTTCACATCACCAGCATACGCAGAAAAATACCTCCAGACGTTTTGATTTATTATCCCCTTTTTCATAATGATTACATGCCCCTGATGTAGAACACTCCATGTGATGGTTGGAATTGTTGCCTGTTTTTTTTTCAATAGAAATTATGAAGCACAAGGAATCCACCAAACGAGGAAATACGTTCAGATAATGTATGACTTTGTGGCAAGGAACGCCAATGAACTCTCTGTCCTAAAGGATGAGATATTGGAGGTGAGAAACTGTTCTTTCTCTATTTCTTTCAGGTAACAGTTGTGTGCATGTGTGCGTGTGTTAATTACCCCTGCCATCTAATCAAGAGATGCAGAAGGCACTGACTCACGCTCGGTACAGTCCCATTGATCCCAGAAACTATCTAGTACCTCGCCCAAATGGCCATTCTTAATGTGTGAGCCTAGACAGTGAGTATAATCAGGCATATCAAATCTAGAGGGCATCATAGTCAAAGCCAATCGTGTCCTTACCAAATGTCCACCCATTTCCAGTAATCACCAGAAAGCCATCAGGACAAGTAAACCAGGGTGATTGTTTGCCCTTTCCTAGTTCAGAGGTACTGGGGGCCAATTCTTGTACCCCAGATGCTGAGATCTACTAACAAAGTAAACCCTGGACTAACCTAATCTGAGTAACTCAGTACCACATGTGGTATATTTACCCACTGGGAGAGCTCTATTTGAGTAGTTTGTAATTGTCCCGTGATCCCATTAATTTGACTGTAACCTTGAAGTCATGCTAAGCTTGCTGAATATTCTGTCTTAATTTGATGTTTGTATGTAAAAGGTTAGTATTAAGTTCTGGCCATGTTCTTTCACAGACAGGAGCTGCCAGTCTGCTCCATGTCCTTGATGTAAGTTTTCATTCGTGCAAAAGGATTAACAATTGCAATGTCACAACTACAGGATTGTTGAGAAGGAATCTGTGGTTGATTTCTGGGGTATTCTGTCTCCAATATACACTGTAGACCAGCTGGTGACTATCCTCATTGGGAGAGGTTAGCAGGGTCTCTTTGGGGGATCAGGATTGCTCCAAGATTACACAACTGTCACCGGAAGGTCAGAATCAAGTCAATCCCAGGATCTACACACATGTGCTTTCCAGGAAGGGTTACTAAGTAGAAATCAGAGGTAGGAACCATAGCTGAATCTCCCCTCCTATTCGTGCAGGGTGAATTGTAGTATAACTAATCCCCAGCTAGCATCAGCAAACTGCACAGTGAAAATTGAACATGTAACTTTCTTTTGGGAGGTGCCTATCCCCACCCACACTATCTAGTTAACATTCTGCCTCTCCCCACCACACTTCCGTCTCGTTCACATTCTGCCTCTCCCCACCACTCTTCTGTCTGGTTCACATTCTGCCTCTCCCCACCACTCTCCTGTCTAATTCACATTCTGCCTCTCCCCACCACTCTCCTGTCTAATTCACATTCTGCCTCTCCCCACCACTCTCCTGTCTAATTCACATTCTGCCTCTCCCCACCACTCTCCTGTCTAGTTCACATTCTGCCTCTCCCCACCACTCTCCTGTCTAATTCACATTCTGCCTCTCCCCACCACTCTCCTGTCTGGTTCACATTCTGCCTCTCCCCACCACTCTCCTGTCTAATTCACATTCTGCCTCTCCCCACCACTCTCCTGTCTACTTCACATTCTGCCTCTCCCCACCACTCTCCTGTCTACTTCACATTCTGCCTCTCCCCACCACTCTCCTGTCTAATTCACATTCTGCCTCTCCCCACCACTCTCCTGTCTAATTCACATTCTGCCTCTCCCCACCACTCTCCTGTCTAATTCACATTCTGCCTCTCCCCACCACTCTCCTGTCTAGTTCACATTCTGCCTCTCCCCACCACTCTCCTGTCTAATTCACATTCTGCCTCTCCCCACCACTCTCCTGTCTGGTTCACATTCTGCCTCTCCCCACCACTCTCCTGTCTAATTCACATTCTGCCTCTCCCCACCACTCTCCTGTCTACTTCACATTCTGCCTCTCCCCACCACTCTCCTGTCTACTTCACATTCTGCCTCTCCCCACCACTCTCCTGTCTAATTCACATTCTGCCTCTCCCCACCACTCTCCTGTCTAATTCACATTCTGCCTCTCCCCACCACTCTCCTGTCTAATTCACATTCTGCCTCTCCCCACCACTCTCCTGTCTAGTTCACATTCTGCCTCTCCCCACCACTCTGCTGTCTAATTCACATTCTGCCTCTCCCCACCACTCTCCTGTCTACTTCACATTCTGCCTCTCCCCACCACTCTCCTGTCTAGTTCACATTCTGCCTCTCCCCACCACTCTGCTGTCTAATTCACATTCTGCCTCTCCCCACCACTCTCCTGTCTACTTCACATTCTGCCTCTCCCCACCACTCTCCTGTCTAGTTCACATTCTGCCTCTCCCCACCACTCTCCTGTCTAATTCACATTCTGCCTCTCCCCACCACTCTCCCGTCTGGTTCACATTCTGCCTCTCCCCACCACTCTCCTGTCTGGTTCACATTCTGCCTCTCCCCACCACTCTCCTGTCTGGTTCACATTCTGCCTCTCCCCACCACTCTCCTGTCTAATTCACATTCTGCCTCTCCCCACCACTCTCCTGTCTAATTCACATTCTGCCTCTCCCCACCATTCTCCTGTCTAATTCACATTCTGCCTCTCCCCACCACTCTCCTGTCTAATTCACATTCTGCCTCTCCCCACCACTCTCCTGTCTAATTCACATTCTGCCTCTCCCCACCACTCTCCTGTCTGGTTCACATTCTGCCTCTCCCCAACACTCTCCTGTCGAATTCACATTCTGCCTCTCCCCACCACTCTCCTGTCTAATTCACATTCTGCCTCTCCCCACCACTCTCCTGTCTAATTCACATTCTGCCTCTCCCCACCACTCTCCTGTCTGGTTCACATTCTGCCTCTCCCCACCACTCTCCTGTCTGGTTCACATTCTGCCTCTCCCCACCACTCTCCTGTCTAGTTCACATTCTGCCTCTCCCCACCACTCTCCTGTCTGGTTCACATTCTGCCTCTCCCCACCACTCTCCTGTCTGGTTCACATTCTGCCTCTCCCCACCACTCTTCTGTCTAATTCACATTCTGCCTCTCCCCACCACTCTCCTGTCTAATTCACATTCTGCCTCTCCCCACCACTCTCCTGTCTAATTCACATTCTGCCTCTCCCCACCACTCTTCTGTCTAATTCACATTCTGCCTCTCCCCACCACTCTCCTGTCTAATTCACATTCTGCCTCTCCCCACCACTCTCCTGTCTAATTCACATTCTGCCTCTCCCCACCACTCTCCTGTCTAATTCACATTCTGCCTCTCCCCACCACTCTCCTGTCTGGTTCACATTCTGCCTCTCCCCATCACTCTTCTGTCTAATTCACATTCTGCCTCTCCCCACCACTCTCCTGTCTAATTCACATTCTGCCTCTCCCCACCACTCTCCTGTCTAATTCACATTCTGCCTCTCCCCACCACTCTCCTGTCTGGTTCACATTCTGCCTCTCCCCACCACTCTCCTGTCTGGTTCACATTCTGCCTCTCCCCACCACTCTCCTGTCTGGTTCACATTCTGCCTCTCCCCACCACTCTCCTGTCTAGTTCACATTCTGCCTCTCCCCACCACTCTCCTGTCTAATTCACATTCTGCCTCTCCCCACCACTCTCCTGTCTAATTCACATTCTGCCTCTCCCCACCACTCTCCTGTCTGGTTCACATTCTGCCTCTCCCCACCACTCTCCTGTCTGGTTCACATTCTGCCTCTCCCCACCACTCTCCTGTCTAATTCACATTCTGCCTCTCCCCACCACTCTCCTGTCTAATTCACATTCTGCCTCTCCCCACCACTCTCCTGTCTGGTTCACATTCTGCCTCTCCCCACCACTCTCCTGTCTGGTTCACATTCTGCCTCTCCCCACCACTCTCCTGTCTGGTTCACATTCTGCCTCTCCCCACACTCTCCTGTCTAGTTCACATTCTGCCTCTCCCCACCACTCTCTTGTCTAGTTCACATTCTGCCTCTCCCCACCACTCTCCTGTCTGGTTCACATTCTGCCTCTCCCCACCACTCTTCTGTCTAATTCACATTCTGCCTCTCCCCACACTCTCCTGTCTAGTTCACATTCTGCCTCTCCCAACACTCTCCTGTCCAATTCACATTCTGCCTCTCCCCACCATTCTCCTGTCTAATTCACATTCTGCCTCTCCCCACCACTCTCCTGTCTGGTTCACATTCTGCCTCTCCCCACCATTCTCCTGTCTGGTTCACATTCTGCCTCTCCCCACCATTCTCCTGTCTACTTCACATTCTGCCTCTCCCCACCACTCTCCTGTCTAATTCACATTCTGCCTCTCCCCACCACTCTCCTGTCTGGTTCACATTCTGCCTCTCCCCACCACTCTCCTGTCTAATTCACATTCTGCCTCTCCCCACCACTCTCCTGTCTGGTTCACATTCTGCCTCTCCCCACCACTCTCCTGTCTACTTCACATTCTGCCTCTCCCCACCACTCTCCTGTCTGGTTCACATTCTGCCTCTCCCCACCACTCTCCTGTCTAATTCACATTCTGCCTCTCCCCACCACTCTCCTGTCTAATTCACATTCTGCCTCTCCCCACCACTCTCCTGTCTAATTCACATTCTGCCTCTCCCCACCACTCTCCTGTCTAATTCACATTCTGCCTCTCCCCACCACTCTCCTGTCTGGTTCACATTCTGCCTCTCCCCACCACTCTTCTGTCTAATTCACATTCTGCCTCTCCCCACCACTCTCCTGTCTAATTCACATTCTGCCTCTCCCCACCACTCTCCTGTCTAATTCACATTCTGCCTCTCCCCACCACTCTCCTGTCTGGTTCACATTCTGCCTCTCCCCACCACTCTCCTGTCTAATTCACATTCTGCCTCTCCCCACCATTCTCCTGTCTGGTTCACATTCTGCCTCTCCCCACCACTCTCCTGTCTAATTCACATTCTGCCTCTCCCCACCACTCTCCTGTCTAGTTCACATTCTGCCTCTCCCCACCACTCTCTTGTCTAATTCACATTCTGCCTCTCCCCACCATTCTCCTGTCTAATTCACATTCTGCCTCTCCCCACCACTCTCTTGTCTAATTCACATTCTGCCTCTCCCCACCACTCTCCTGTCTAATTCACATTCTGCCTCTCCCCACCACTCTCCTGTCTAATTCACATTCTGCTTCTCCCCACCACTCTCCTGTCTACTTCACATTCTGCCTCTCCCCACCACTCTCCTGTCTAATTCACATTCTGCCTCTCCCCACCACTCTCCTGTCTAATTCACATTCTGCTTCTCCCCACCACTCTCCTGTCTACTTCACATTCTGCCTCTCCCCACCACTCTCCTGTCTCGTTCACATTCTGCCTCTCCCCACCACTCTCCTGTCTAATTCACATTCTGCCTCTCCCCACCACTCTCCTGTCTAATTCACATTCTGCCTCTCCCCACCACTCTCCTGTCTACTTCACATTCTGCCTCTCCCCACCACTCTCCTGTCTAATTCACATTCTGCCTCTCCCCACCACTCTCCTGTCTACTTCACGTTCTGCCTCTCCCCACCACTCTCCTGTCTAATTCACATTCTGCCTCTCCCCACCACTCTCCTGTCTAATTCACATTCTGCCTCTCCCCACCACGCTCCTGTCTACTTCACATTCTGCCTCTCCCCACCACTCTCCTGTCTGGTTCACATTCTGCCTCTCCCCACCACTCTCCTGTCTAATTCACATTCTGCCTCTCCCCACCACTCTCCTGTCTACTTCACATTCTGCCTCTCCCCACCACTCTCCTGTCTAGTTCACATTCTGCCTCTCCCCACCACTCTCCTGTCTAATTCACATTCTGCCTCTCCCCACCACTCTCCTGTCTAATTCACATTCTGCCTCTCCCCACCACTCTCCTGTCTAATTCACATTCTGCTTCTCCCCACCACTCTTCTGTCTAATTCACATTCTGCCTCTCCCCACCACTCTCCTGTCTCATTCACATTCTGCCTCTCCCCACCACTCTCCTGTCTAATTCACATTCTGCTTCTCCCCACCACTCTCCTGTCTAATTCACATTCTGCTTCTCCCCACCACTCTCCTGTCTAATTCACATTCTGCTTCTCCCCACCACTCTCCTGTCTGGTTCACATTCTGCCTCTCCCCACCATTCTCCTGTCTAATTCACATTCTGCCTCTCCCCACCACTCTCCTGTCTGGTTCACATTCTGCCTCTCCCCACCACTCTCCTGTCTGGTTCACATTCTGCCTCTCCCCACCACTCTCCTGTCTAATTCACATTCTGCTTCTCCCCACCACTCTCCTGTCTAATTCACATTCTGCCTCTCCCCACCACTCTCCTGTCTGGTTCACATTCTGCCTCTCCCCACCACTCTCCTGTCTAATTCACATTCTGCCTCTCCCCACCACTCTCCTGTCTAATTCACATTCTGCCTCTCCGCACCACTCTCCTGTCTAATTCACATTCTGCCTCTCCCCACCACTCTCCTGTCTAATTCACATTCTGCCTCTCCCCACCACTCTCCTGTCTAATTCACATTCTGCCTCTCCCCACCATTCTCTTGTCTGGTTCACATTCTGCCTCTCCCCACCACTCTCCTGTCTAATTCACGTTCAGCCTCTCCCCACCACTCTCTTGTCTAGTTCACATTCTGCCTCTCCCCACCACTCTCCTGTCTGGTTCACATTCTGCCTCTCCCCACCATTCTCCTGTCTAGTTCACATTCTGCCTCTCCCCACCACTCTCCTGTCTAGTTCACATTCTGCTTCTCCCCACCACTCTTCTGTCTAATTCACATTCTGCCTCTCCCCACCACTCTCCTGTCTAATTCACATTCTGCTTCTCCCCACCACTCTCCTGTCTGGTTCACATTCTGCCTCTCCCCACCATTCTCCTGTCTAGTTCACATTCTGCTTCTCCCCACCACTCTTCTGTCTAATTCACATTCTGCCTCTCCCCACCACTCTCCTGTCTGGTTCACATTCTGCCTCTCCCCACCTCTCTCCTGTCTCGTTCACATTCTGCCTCTCCCCACCATTCTCCTGTCTAATTCACATTCTGCCTCTCCCCACCACTCTCCTGTCTAATTCACATTCTGCCTCTGCCCACCACTCTCCTGTCTAATTCACATTCTGCCTCTCCCCACCACTCTCCTGTCTGGTTCACATTCTGCCTCTCCCCACCACTCTCCTGTCTGGTTCACATTCTGCCTCTCCCCACACTCTCCTGTCTAGTTCACATTCTGCCTCTCCCCACCACTCTCTTGTCCAGTTCACATTCTGCCTCTCCCCACCACTCTCCTGTCTGGTTCACATTCTGCCTCTCCCCACCACTCTTCTGTCTAATTCACATTCTGCCTCTCCCCACACTCTCCTGTCTAGTTCACATTCTGCCTCTCCCAACACTCTCCTGTCCAATTCACATTCTGCCTCTCCCCACCATTCTCCTGTCTAATTCACATTCTGCCTCTCCCCACCACTCTCCTGTCTGGTTCACATTCTGCCTCTCCCCACCATTCTCCTGTCTGGTTCACATTCTGCCTCTCCCCACCATTCTCCTGTCTACTTCACATTCTGCCTCTCCCCACCACTCTCCTGTCTAATTCACATTCTGCCTCTCCCCACCACTCTCCTGTCTGGTTCACATTCTGCCTCTCCCCACCACTCTCCTGTCTAATTCACATTCTGCCTCTCCCCACCACTCTCCTGTCTGGTTCACATTCTGCCTCTCCCCACCACTCTCCTGTCTACTTCACATTCTGCCTCTCCCCACCACTCTCCTGTCTGGTTCACATTCTGCCTCTCCCCACCACTCTCCTGTCTAATTCACATTCTGCCTCTCCCCACCACTCTCCTGTCTAATTCACATTCTGCCTCTCCCCACCACTCTCCTGTCTAATTCACATTCTGCCTCTCCCCACCACTCTCCTGTCTAATTCACATTCTGCCTCTCCCCACCACTCTCCTGTCTGGTTCACATTCTGCCTCTCCCCACCACTCTTCTGTCTAATTCACATTCTGCCTCTCCCCACCACTCTCCTGTCTAATTCACATTCTGCCTCTCCCCACCACTCTCCTGTCTAATTCACATTCTGCCTCTCCCCACCACTCTCCTGTCTGGTTCACATTCTGCCTCTCCCCACCACTCTCCTGTCTAATTCACATTCTGCCTCTCCCCACCATTCTCCTGTCTAGTTCACATTCTGCCTCTCCCCACCACTCTCTTGTCTGATTCACATTCTGCCTCTCCCCACCATTCTCCTGTCTAATTCACATTCTGCCTCTCCCCACCACTCTCTTGTCTAATTCACATTCTGCCTCTCCCCACCACTCTCCTGTCTAATTCACATTCTGCCTCTCCCCACCACTCTCCTGTCTAATTCACATTCTGCTTCTCCCCACCACTCTCCTGTCTACTTCACATTCTGCCTCTCCCCACCACTCTCCTGTCTAATTCACATTCTGCCTCTCCCCACCACTCTCCTGTCTAATTCACATTCTGCTTCTCCCCACCACTCTCCTGTCTACTTCACATTCTGCCTCTCCCCACCACTCTCCTGTCTCGTTCACATTCTGCCTCTCCCCACCACTCTCCTGTCTAATTCACATTCTGCCTCTCCCCACCACTCTCCTGTCTAATTCACATTCTGCCTCTCCCCACCACTCTCCTGTCTACTTCACATTCTGCCTCTCCCCACCACTCTCCTGTCTAATTCACATTCTGCCTCTCCCCACCACTCTCCTGTCTACTTCACATTCTGCCTCTCCCCACCACTCTCCTGTCTAATTCACATTCTGCCTCTCCCCACCACTCTCCTGTCTAATTCACATTCTGCCTCTCCCCACCACGCTCCTGTCTACTTCACATTCTGCCTCTCCCCACCATTCTCCTGTCTGGTTCACATTCTGCCTCTCCCCACCACTCTCCTGTCTAATTCACATTCTGCCTCTCCCCACCACTCTCCTGTCTACTTCACATTCTGCCTCTCCCCACCACACTCCTGTCTAGTTCACATTCTGCCTCTCCCCACCACTCTCCTGTCTAATTCACATTCTGCCTCTCCCCACCACTCTCCTGTCTAATTCACATTCTGCCTCTCCCCATCACTCTCCTGTCTAATTCACATTCTGCTTCTCCCCACCACTCTTCTGTCTAATTCACATTCTGCCTCTCCCCACCACTCTCCTGTCTCATTCACATTCTGCCTCTCCCCACCACTCTCCTGTCTAATTCACATTCTGCTTCTCCCCACCACTCTCCTGTCTAATTCACATTCTGCTTCTCCCCACCACTCTCCTGTCTAATTCACATTCTGCTTCTCCCCACCACTCTCCTGTCTGGTTCACATTCTGCCTCTCCCCACCATTCTCCTGTCTAATTCACATTCTGCCTCTCCCCACCACTCTCCTGTCTGGTTCACATTCTGCCTCTCCCCACCACTCTCCTGTCTGGTTCACATTCTGCCTCTCCCCACCACTCTCCTGTCTAATTCACATTCTGCTTCTCCCCACCACTCTCCTGTCTAATTCACATTCTGCCTCTCCCCACCACTCTCCTGTCTGGTTCACATTCTGCCTCTCCCCACCACTCTCCTGTCTAATTCACATTCTGCCTCTCCCCACCACTCTCCTGTCTAATTCACATTCTGCCTCTCCGCACCACTCTCCTGTCTAATTCACATTCTGCCTCTCCCCACCACTCTCCTGTCTAATTCACATTCTGCCTCTCCCCACCACTCTCCTGTCTAATTCACATTCTGCCTCTCCCCACCATTCTCTTGTCTGGTTCACATTCTGCCTCTCCCCACCACTCTCCTGTCTAATTCACATTCTGCCTCTCCCCACCACTCTCTTGTCTAGTTCACATTCTGCCTCTCCCCACCACTCTCCTGTCTGGTTCACATTCTGCCTCTCCCCACCATTCTCCTGTCGAGTTCACATTCTGCCTCTCCCCACCACTCTCCTGTTTAGTTCACATTCTGCTTCTCCCCACCACTCTTCTGTCTAATTCACATTCTGCCTCTCCCCACCACTCTCCTGTCTAATTCACATTCTGCTTCTCCCCACCACTCTCCTGTCTGGTTCACATTCTGCCTCTCCCCACCATTCTCCTGTCTAGTTCACATTCTGCTTCTCCCCACCACTCTTCTGTCTAATTCACATTCTGCCTCTCCCCACCACTCTCCTGTCTGGTTCACATTCTGCCTCTCCCCACCTCTCTCCTGTCTCGTTCACATTCTGCCTCTCCCCACCATTCTCCTGTCTAATTCACATTCTGCCTCTCCCCACCACTCTCCTGTCTAATTCACATTCTGCCTCTCCCCACCACTCTCCTGTCTAATTCACATTCTGCCTCTCCCCACCACTCTCCTGTCTGGTTCACATTCTGCCTCTCCCCACCACTCTCCTGTCTGGTTCACATTCTGCCTCTCCCCACACTCTCCTGTCTAGTTCACATTCTGCCTCTCCCCACCACTCTCTTGTCTAGTTCACATTCTGCCTCTCCCCACCACTCTCCTGTCTGGTTCACATTCTGCCTCTCCCCACCACTCTTCTGTCTAATTCACATTCTGCCTCTCCCCACACTCTCCTGTCTAGTTCACATTCTGCCTCTCCCAACACTCTCCTGTCCAATTCACATTCTGCCTCTCCCCACCATTCTCCTGTCTAATTCACATTCTGCCTCTCCCCACCACTCTCCTGTCTGGTTCACATTCTGCCTCTCCCCACCATTCTCCTGTCTGGTTCACATTCTGCCTCTCCCCACCATTCTCCTGTCTACTTCACATTCTGCCTCTCCCCACCACTCTCCTGTCTAATTCACATTCTGCCTCTCCCCACCACTCTCCTGTCTGGTTCACATTCTGCCTCTCCCCACCACTCTCCTGTCTAATTCACATTCTGCCTCTCCCCACCACTCTCCTGTCTGGTTCACATTCTGCCTCTCCCCACCACTCTCCTGTCTACTTCACATTCTGCCTCTCCCCAGCACTCTCCTGTCTGGTTCACATTCTGCCTCTCCCCACCACTCTCCTGTCTAATTCACATTCTGCCTCTCCCCACCACTCTCCTGTCTAGTTCACATTCTGCCTCTCCCAACACTCTCCTGTCCAATTCACATTCTGCCTCTCCCCACCACTCTCCTGTCTGGTTCACATTCTGCCTCTCCCCACCACTCTCCTGTCTAATTCACATTCTGCCTCTCCCCACCACTCTCCTGTCTAGTTCACATTCTGCCTCTCCCAACACTCTCCTGTCAAATTCACATTCTGCTTCTCCCCACCACTCTCCTGTCTAATTCACATTCTGCCTCTCCCCACCACTCTCCTGTCTAATTCACATTCTGCCTCTCCCCACCACTCTCCTGTCTAATTCACATTCTGCCTCTCCCCACCACTCTCCTGTCTGGTTCACATTCTGCCTCTCCCCACCACTCTTCTGTCTAATTCACATTCTGCCTCTCCCCACCACTCTCCTGTCTAATTCACATTCTGCCTCTCCCCACCACTCTCCTGTCTAATTCACATTCTGCCTCTCCCCACCACTCTCCTGTCTGGTTCACATTCTGCCTCTCCCCACCACTCTCCTGTCTAATTCACATTCTGCCTCTCCCCACCATTCTCATGTCTAGTTCACATTCTGCCTCTCCCCACCACTCTCTTGTCTAATTCACATTCTGCCTCTCCCCACCATTCTCCTGTCTAATTCACATTCTGCCTCTCCCCACCACTCTCTTGTCTAATTCACATTCTGCCTCTCCCCACCACTCTCCTGTCTAATTCACATTCTGCCTCTCCCCACCACTCTCCTGTCTAATTCACATTCTGCTTCTCCCCACCACTCTCCTGTCTACTTCACATTCTGCCTCTCCCCACCACTCTCCTGTCTAATTCACATTCTGCCTCTCCCCACCACTCTCCTGTCTAATTCACATTCTGCTTCTCCCCACCACTCTCCTGTCTACTTCACATTCTGCCTCTCCCCACCACTCTCCTGTCTCGTTCACATTCTGCCTCTCCCCACCACTCTCCTGTCTAATTCACATTCTGCCTCTCCCCACCACTCTCCTGTCTAATTCACATTCTGCCTCTCCCCACCACTCTCCTGTCTACTTCACATTCTGCCTCTCCCCACCACTCTCCTGTCTAATTCACATTCTGCCTCTCCCCACCACTCTCCTGTCTACTTCACATTCTGCCTCTCCCCACCACTCTCCTGTCTAATTCACATTCTGCCTCTCCCCACCACTCTCCTGTCTAATTCACATTCTGCCTCTCCCCACCACGCTCCTGTCTACTTCACATTCTGCCTCTCCCCACCATTCTCCTGTCTGGTTCACATTCTGCCTCTCCCCACCACTCTCCTGTCTAATTCACATTCTGCCTCTCCCCACCACTCTCCTGTCTACTTCACATTCTGCCTCTCCCCACCACTCTCCTGTCTAGTTCACATTCTGCCTCTCCCCACCACTCTCCTGTCTAATTCACATTCTGCCTCTCCCCACCACTCTCCTGTCTAATTCACATTCTGCCTCTCCCCACCACTCTCCTGTCTAATTCACATTCTGCTTCTCCCCACCACTCTTCTGTCTAATTCACATTCTGCCTCTCCCCACCACTCTCCTGTCTCATTCACATTCTGCCTCTCCCCACCACTCTCCTGTCTAATTCACATTCTGCTTCTCCCCACCACTCTCCTGTCTAATTCACATTCTGCTTCTCCCCACCACTCTCCTGTCTAATTCACATTCTGCTTCTCCCCACCACTCTCCTGTCTGGTTCACATTCTGCCTCTCCCCACCATTCTCCTGTCTAATTCACATTCTGCCTCTCCCCACCACTCTCCTGTCTGGTTCACATTCTGCCTCTCCCCACCACTCTCCTGTCTGGTTCACATTCTGCCTCTCCCCACCACTCTCCTGTCTAATTCACATTCTGCTTCTCCCCACCACTCTCCTGTCTAATTCACATTCTGCCTCTCCCCACCACTCTCCTGTCTGGTTCACATTCTGCCTCTCCCCACCACTCTCCTGTCTAATTCACATTCTGCCTCTCCCCACCACTCTCCTGTCTAATTCACATTCTGCCTCTCCGCACCACTCTCCTGTCTAATTCACATTCTGCCTCTCCCCACCACTCTCCTGTCTGGTTCACATTCTGCCTCTCCCCACTACTCTCCTGTCTCATTCACATTCTGTCTCTCCCCACCACTCTCCTGTCTAATTCACATTCTGCCTCTCCCCACCATTCTCTTGTCTGGTTCACATTCTGCCTCTCCCCACCACTCTCCTGTCTAATTCACATTCTGCCTCTCCCCACCACTCTCTTGTCTAGTTCACATTCTGCCTCTCCCCACCACTCTCCTGTCTGGTTCACATTCTGCCTCTCCCCACCATTCTCCTGTCCAGTTCACATTCTGCCTCTCCCCACCACTCTCCTGTCTAGTTCACATTCTGCTTCTCCCCACCACTCTTCTGTCTAATTCACATTCTGCCTCTCCCCACCACTCTCCTGTCTAATTCACATTCTGCTTCTCCCCACCACTCTCCTGTCTGGTTCACATTCTGCCTCTCCCCACCATTCTCCTGTCTAGTTCACATTCTGCTTCTCCCCACCACTCTTCTGTCTAATTCACATTCTGCCTCTCCCCACCACTCTCCTGTCTGGTTCACATTCTGCCTCTCCCCACCTCTCTCCTGTCTCGTTCACATTCTGCCTCTCCCCACCATTCTCCTGTCTAATTCACATTCTGCCTCTCCCCACCACTCTCCTGTCTAATTCACATTCTGCCTCTCCCCACCACTCTCCTGTCTAATTCACATTCTGCCTCTCCCCACCACTCTCCTGTCTAGTTCACATTCTGCCTCTCCCCACCACTCTCCTGTCTAGTTCACATTCTGCCTCTCCCCACCACTCTCCTGTCTGGTTCACATTCTGCCTCTCCCCACCACTCTCCTGTCTAGTTCACATTCTGCCTCTCCCCACCACTCTCCTGTCTGGTTCACATTCTGCCTCTCCCCACCACTCTCCTGTCTAATTCACATTCTGCCTCTCCCCACCACTCTCCTGTCTAGTTCACATTCTGCCTCTCCCCACCACTCTCCTGTCTGGTTCACATTCTGCCTCTCCCCACCATTCTCCTGTCTCGTTCACATTCTGCCTCTCCCCACCATTCTCCTGTCTAATTCACATTCTGCCTCTCCCCACCACTCTCCTGTCTCGTTCACATTCTGCTTCTCCCCACCACTCTTCTGTCTAATTCACATTCTGCCTCTCCCCACCACTCTCCTGTCTAGTTCACATTCTGCTTCTCCCCACCACTCTTCTGTCTAATTCACATTCTGCCTCTCCCCACCACTCTCCTGTCTGGTTCACATTCTGCCTCTCCCCACCACTCTCCTGTCTGGTTCACATTCTGCCTCTCCCCACCACTCTCCTGTCTGGTTCACATTCTGCCTCTCCCCACCACTCTTCTGTCTAATTCACATTCTGCCTCTCCCCACCACTCTCCTGTCTAGTTCACATTCTGCTTCTCCCCACCACTCTTCTGTCTAATTCACATTCTGCCTCTCCCCACCACTCTCCTGTCTGGTTCACATTCTGCCTCTCCCCACCACTCTCCTGTCTGGTTCACATTCTGCCTCTCCCCACCACTCTCCTGTCTGGTTCACATTCTGCCTCTCCCCACCATTCTCCTGTCTAATTCACATTCTGCCTCTCCCCACCACTCTCCTGTCTAGTTCACATTCTGCCTCTCCCCACCACTCTCCTGTCTGGTTCACATTCTGCCTCTCCCCACCACTCTCCTGTCTAATTCACATTCTGCCTCTCCCCACCACTCTCCTGTCTAATTCACATTCTGCCTCTCCCCACCACTCTCCTGTCTAATTCACATTCTGCCTCTCCCCACCACTCTCCTGTCTAATTCACATTCTGCCTCTCCCCACCACTCTCCTGTCTAGTTCACATTCTGCTTCTCCCCACCACTCTCCTGTCTAATTCACATTCTGCCTCTCCCCACCACTCTCCTGTCTAATTCACATTCTGCCTCTCCCCACCACTCTCCTGTCTCGTTCACATTCTGCCTCTCCCCACCATTCTCCTGTCTAATTCACATTCTGCCTCTCCCCACCACTCTCCTGTCTAGTTCACATTCTGCTTCTCCCCACCACTCTTCTGTCTAATTCACATTCTGCCTCTCCCCACCACTCTCCTGTCTAGTTCACATTCTGCTTCTCCCCACCACTCTTCTGTCTAATTCACATTCTGCCTCTCCCCACCACTCTCCTGTCTGGTTCACATTCTGCCTCTCCCCACCACTCTCCTGTCTGGTTCACATTCTGCCTCTCCCCACCACTCTCCCGTCTCGTTCACATTCTGCCTCTCCCCACCACTCTCCTGTCTAATTCACATTCTGCCTCTCCCCACCACTCTTCTGTCTAATTCACATTCTGCCTCTCCCCACCACTCTTCTGTCTAATTCACATTCTGCCTCTCCCCACCACTCTCCTGTCTAGTTCACATTCTGCCTCTCCCCACCACTCTCCTGTCTAATTCACATTCTGCCTCTCCCCACCACTCTTCTGTCTAATTCACATTCTGCCTCTCCCCACCACTCTCCTGTCTAATTCACATTCTGCCTCTCCCCACCACTCTCCTGTCTAGTTCACATTCTGCCTCTCCCCACCACTCTTCTGTCTAATTCACATTCTGCTTCTCCCCACCACTCTCCTGTCTAATTCACATTCTGCCTCTCCCCACCACTCTCCTGTCTAATTCACATTCTGCCTCTCCCCACCACTCTCCTGTCTGGTTCACATTCTGCCTCTCCCCACCACTCTCCTGTCTGGTTCACATTCTGCCTCTCCCCACCATTCTCCTGTCTAATTCACATTCTGCCTCTCCCCACCACTCTCCTGTCTAGTTCACATTCTGCCTCTCCCCACCACTCTCCTGTCTGGTTCACATTCTGCCTCTCCCCACCACTCTCCTGTCTAATTCACATTCTGCCTCTCCCCACCACTCTCCTGTCTAGTTCACATTCTGCCTCTCCCCACCACTCTCCTGTCTAGTTCACATTCTGCCTCTCCCCACCACTCTCCTGTCTAATTCACATTCTGCCTCTCCCCACCACTCTCCTGTCTAGTTCACATTCTGCCTCTCCCCACCACTCTCCTGTCTAATTCACATTCTGCCTCTCCCCACCACTCTCCTGTCTGGTTCACATTCTGCTTCTCCCCACCATTCTCCTGTCTGGTTCACATTCTGCCTCTCCCCACCACTCTCCTGTCTAATTCACATTCTGCTTCTCCCCACCACTCTCCTGTCTAATTCACATTCTGCCTCTCCCCACCACTCTTCTGTCTGGTTCACATTCTGCCTCTCCCCACCACTCTCCTGTCTGGTTCACATTCTGCCTCTCCCCACCACTCTCCTGTCTAGTTCACATTCTGCCTCTCCCCACCACTCTCCTGTCTAATTCACATTCTGCCTCTCCCCACCATTCTCCTGTCTGGTTCACATTCTGCCTCTCCCCACCACTCTCCTGTCTGGTTCACATTCTGCCTCTCCCCACCACTCTCCTGTCTACTTCACATTCTGCCTCTCCCCACCACTCTCCTGTCTAATTCACATTCTGCCTCTCCCCACCACTCTCCTGTCTGGTTCACATTCTGCCTCTCCCCACCACTCTCCTGTCTAATTCACATTCTGCCTCTCCCCACCATTCTCCTGTCTGGTTCACATTCTGCTTCTCCCCACCACTCTCCTGTCTAATTCACATTCTGCTTCTCCCCACCACTCTCCTGTCTGGTTCACATTCTGCCTCTCCCCACCATTCTCCTGTCTAATTCACATTCTGCTTCTCCCCACCACTCTCCTGTCTAATTCACATTCTGCTTCTCCCCACCACTCTCCTGTCTAATTCACATTCTGCCTCTCCCCACCACTCTCCTGTCTGGTTCACATTCTGCCTCTCCCCACCATTCTCCTGTCTAATTCACATTCTGCTTCTCCCCACCACTCTCCTGTCTAATTCACATTCTGCCTCTCCCCACCACTCTCCTGTCTAATTCACATTCTGCCTCTCCCCACCACTCTCCTGTCTAATTCACATTCTGCCTCTCCCCACCACTCTCCTGTCTAATTCACATTCTGCCTCTCCCCACCACTCTCCTGTCTAGTTCACATTCTGCCTCTCCCCACCACTCTCCTGTCTAGTTCACATTCTGCCTCTCCCCCCCAACTCTCCTGTCTAGTTCACATTCTGCCTCTCCCCACCACTCTCCTGTCTGGTTCACATTCTGCCTCTCCCCACCATTCTCCTGTCTAATTCACATTCTGCCTCTCCCCACCACTCTCCTGTCTAATTCACATTCTGCCTCTCCCCACCACTCTCCTGTCTAATTCACATTCTGCCTCTCCCCACCACGCTCCTGTCTACTTCACATTCTGCCTCTCCCCACCATTCTCCTGTCTGGTTCACATTCTGCCTCTCCCCACCACTCTCCTGTCTAATTCACATTCTGCCTCTCCCCACCACTCTCCTGTCTACTTCACATTCTGCCTCTCCCCACCACTCTCCTGTCTAGTTCACATTCTGCCTCTCCCCACCACTCTCCTGTCTAATTCACATTCTGCCTCTCCCCACCACTCTCCTGTCTAATTCACATTCTGCCTCTCCCCACCACTCTCCTGTCTAATTCACATTCTGCTTCTCCCCACCACTCTTCTGTCTAATTCACATTCTGCCTCTCCCCACCACTCTCCTGTCTCATTCACATTCTGCCTCTCCCCACCACTCTCCTGTCTAATTCACATTCTGCTTCTCCCCACCACTCTCCTGTCTAATTCACATTCTGCTTCTCCCCACCACTCTCCTGTCTAATTCACATTCTGCTTCTCCCCACCACTCTCCTGTCTGGTTCACATTCTGCCTCTCCCCACCATTCTCCTGTCTAATTCACATTCTGCCTCTCCCCACCACTCTCCTGTCTGGTTCACATTCTGCCTCTCCCCACCACTCTCCTGTCTGGTTCACATTCTGCCTCTCCCCACCACTCTCCTGTCTAATTCACATTCTGCCTCTCCCCACCACTCTCCTGTCTAATTCACATTCTGCCTCTCCGCACCACTCTCCTGTCTAATTCACATTCTGCCTCTCCCCACCACTCTCCTGTCTAATTCACATTCTGCCTCTCCCCACCACTCTCCTGTCTAATTCACATTCTGCCTCTCCCCACCATTCTCTTGTCTGGTTCACATTCTGCCTCTCCCCACCACTCTCCTGTCTAATTCACATTCTGCCTCTCCCCACCACTCTCTTGTCTAGTTCACATTCTGCCTCTCCCCACCACTCTCCTGTCTGGTTCACATTCTGCCTCTCCCCACCATTCTCCTGTCTAGTTCACATTCTGCCTCTCCCCACCACTCTCCTGTCTAGTTCACATTCTGCTTCTCCCCACCACTCTTCTGTCTAATTCACATTCTGCCTCTCCCCACCACTCTCCTGTCTAATTCACATTCTGCTTCTCCCCACCACTCTCCTGTCTGGTTCACATTCTGCCTCTCCCCACCTCTCTCCTGTCTCGTTCACATTCTGCCTCTCCCCACCATTCTCCTGTCTAATTCACATTCTGCCTCTCCCCACCACTCTCCTGTCTAATTCACATTCTGCCTCTCCCCACCACTCTCCTGTCTAATTCACATTCTGCCTCTCCCCACCACTCTCCTGTCTAGTTCACATTCTGCCTCTCCCCACCACTCTCCTGTCTAGTTCACATTCTGCCTCTCCCCACCACTCTCCTGTCTGGTTCACATTCTGCCTCTCCCCACCACTCTCCTGTCTAGTTCACATTCTGCCTCTCCCCACCACTCTCCTGTCTGGTTCACATTCTGCCTCTCCCCACCACTCTCCTGTCTAATTCACATTCTGCCTCTCCCCACCACTCTCCTGTCTAGTTCACATTCTGCCTCTCCCCACCACTCTCCTGTCTGGTTCACATTCTGCCTCTCCCCACCATTCTCCTGTCTCGTTCACATTCTGCCTCTCCCCACCATTCTCCTGTCTAATTCACATTCTGCCTCTCCCCACCACTCTCCTGTCTAGTTCACATTCTGCTTCTCCCCACCACTCTTCTGTCTAATTCACATTCTGCCTCTCCCCACCACTCTCCTGTCTAGTTCACATTCTGCTTCTCCCCACCATTCTTCTGTCCAATTCACATTCTGCCTCTCCCCACCACTCTCCTGTCTGGTTCACATTCTGCCTCTCCCCACCACTCTCCTGTCTGGTTCACATTCTGCCTCTCCCCACCACTCTCCTGTCTGGTTCACATTCTGCCTCTCCCCACCACTCTTCTGTCTAATTCACATTCTGCCTCTCCCCACCACTCTCCTGTCTAGTTCACATTCTGCTTCTCCCTACCACTCTTCTGTCTAATTCACATTCTGCCTCTCCCCACCACTCTCCTGTCTGGTTCACATTCTGCCTCTCCCCACCACTCTCCTGTCTGGTTCACATTCTGCCTCTCCCCACCACTCTCCTGTCTGGTTCACATTCTGCCTCTCCCCACCATTCTCCTGTCTAATTCACATTCTGCCTCTCCCCACCACTCTCCTGTCTAGTTCACATTCTGCCTCTCCCCACCACTCTCCTGTCTGGTTCACATTCTGCCTCTCCCCACCACTCTCCTGTCTAATTCACATTCTGCCTCTCCCCACCACTCTCCTGTCTAATTCACATTCTGCCTCTCCCCACCACTCTCCTGTCTAATTCACATTCTGCCTCTCCCCACCACTCTCCTGTCTAATTCACATTCTGCCTCTCCCCACCACTCTCCTGTCTAGTTCACATTCTGCTTCTCCCCACCACTCTCCTGTCTAATTCACATTCTGCCTCTCCCCACCACTCTCCTGTCTCGTTCACATTCTGCCTCTCCCCACCATTCTCCTGTCTAATTCACATTCTGCCTCTCCCCACCACTCTCCTGTCTGGTTCACATTCTGCCTCTCCCCACCACTCTTCTGTCTAATTCACATTCTGCCTCTCCCCACCACTCTCCTGTCTAGTTCACATTCTGCTTCTCCCCACCACTCTTCTGTCTAATTCACATTCTGCCTCTCCCCACCACTCTCCTGTCTGGTTCACATTCTGCCTCTCCCCACCACTCTCCTGTCTGGTTCACATTCTGCCTCTCCCCACCACTCTCCTGTCTAATTCACATTCTGCCTCTCCCCACCACTCTCCTGTCTAGTTCACATTCTGCCTCTCCCCACCACTCTCCTGTCTAGTTCACATTCTGCCTCTCCCCACCACTCTCCTGTCTAATTCACATTCTGCCTCTCCCCACCACTCGCCTGTCTAGTTCACATTCTGCCTCTCCCCACCACTCTCCTGTCTAATTCACATTCTGCCTCTCCCCACCACTCTCCTGTCTGGTTCACATTCTGCTTCTCCCCACCATTCTCCTGTCTGGTTCACATTCTGCCTCTCCCCACCACTCTCCTGTCTAATTCACATTCTGCTTCTCCCCACCACTCTCCTGTCTAATTCACATTCTGCCTCTCCCCACCACTCTTCTGTCTGGTTCACATTCTGCCTCTCCCCACCACTCTCCTGTCTGGTTCACATTCTGCCTCTCCCCACCACTCTCCTGTCTAGTTCACATTCTGCCTCTCCCCACCACTCTCCTGTCTAATTCACATTCTGCCTCTCCCCACCATTCTCCTGTCTGGTTCACATTCTGCCTCTCCCCACCACTCTCCTGTCTGGTTCACATTCTGCCTCTCCCCACCACTCTCCTGTCTACTTCACATTCTGCCTCTCCCCACCACTCTCCTGTCTAATTCACATTCTGCCTCTCCCCACCACTCTCCTGTCTGGTTCACATTCTGCCTCTCCCCACCACTCTCCTGTCTAATTCACATTCTGCCTCTCCCCACCATTCTCCTGTCTGGTTCACATTCTGCTTCTCCCCACCACTCTCCTGTCTAATTCACATTCTGCTTCTCCCCACCACTCTCCTGTCTGGTTCACATTCTGCCTCTCCCCACCATTCTCCTGTCTAATTCACATTCTGCTTCTCCCCACCACTCTCCTGTCTAATTCACATTCTGCTTCTCCCCACCACTCTCCTGTCTAATTCACATTCTGCCTCTCCCCACCACTCTCCTGTCTGGTTCACATTCTGCCTCTCCCCACCATTCTCCTGTCTAATTCACATTCTGCTTCTCCCCACCACTCTCCTGTCTAATTCACATTCTGCCTCTCCCCACCACTCTCCTGTCTAATTCACATTCTGCCTCTCCCCACCACTCTCCTGTCTAATTCACATTCTGCCTCTCCCCACCACTCTCCTGTCTAATTCACATTCTGCCTCTCCCCACCACTCTCCTGTCTAGTTCACATTCTGCCTCTCCCCACCACTCTCCTGTCTAGTTCACATTCTGCCTCTCCCCACCACTCTCCTGTCTAGTTCACATTCTGCCTCTCCCCACCACTCTCCTGTCTGGTTCACATTCTGCCTCTCCCCACCATTCTCCTGTCTAATTCACATTCTGCCTCTCCCCACCACTCTCCTGTCTAATTCACATTCTGCCTCTCCCCACCACTCTCCTGTCTAGTTCACATTCTGCCTCTCCCCACCACTCTCCTGTCTAATTCACATTCTGCCTCTCCCCACCACTCTTCTGTCTAATTCACATTCTGCCTCTCCCCACCACTCTCCTGTCCAATTCACATTCTGCCTCTCCCCACCACTCTCTTGTCTAATTCACATTCTGCCTCTCCCCACCACTCTCCTGTCTCGTTCACATTCTGCCTCTCCCCACCATTCTCCTGTCTAATTCACATTCTGCCTCTCCCCACCACTCTCCTGTCTAGTTCACATTCTGCTTCTCCCCACCACTCTTCTGTCTAATTCACATTCTGCCTCTCCCCACCACTCTCCTGTCTAGTTCACATTCTGCTTCTCCCCACCACTCTTCTGTCTAATTCACATTCTGCCTCTCCCCACCACTCTCCTGTCTGGTTCACATTCTGCCTCTCCCCACCACTCTCCTGTCTGGTTCACATTCTGCCTCTCCCCACCACTCTCCCGTCTCGTTCACATTCTGCCTCTCCCCACCACTCTCCTGTCTAATTCACATTCTGCCTCTCCCCACCACTCTTCTGTCTAATTCACATTCTGCCTCTCCCCACCACTCTTCTGTCTAATTCACATTCTGCCTCTCCCCACCACTCTCCTGTCTAGTTCACATTCTGCCTCTCCCCACCACTCTCCTGTCTAATTCACATTCTGCCTCTCCCCACCACTCTTCTGTCTAATTCACATTCTGCCTCTCCCCACCACTCTCCTGTCTAATTCACATTCTGCCTCTCCCCACCACTCTCCTGTCTAGTTCACATTCTGCCTCTCCCCACCACTCTTCTGTCTAATTCACATTCTGCTTCTCCCCACCACTCTCCTGTCTAATTCACATTCTGCCTCTCCCCACCACTCTCCTGTCTAATTCACATTCTGCCTCTCCCCACCACTCTCCTGTCTGGTTCACATTCTGCCTCTCCCCACCACTCTCCTGTCTGGTTCACATTCTGCCTCTCCCCACCATTCTCCTGTCTAATTCACATTCTGCCTCTCCCCACCACTCTCCTGTCTAGTTCACATTCTGCCTCTCCCCACCACTCTCCTGTCTGGTTCACATTCTGCCTCTCCCCACCACTCTCCTGTCTAATTCACATTCTGCCTCTCCCCACCACTCTCCTGTCTAGTTCACATTCTGCCTCTCCCCACCACTCTCCTGTCTAGTTCACATTCTGCCTCTCCCCACCACTCTCCTGTCTAATTCACATTCTGCCTCTCCCCACCACTCGCCTGTCTAGTTCACATTCTGCCTCTCCCCACCACTCTCCTGTCTAATTCACATTCTGCCTCTCCCCACCACTCTCCTGTCTGGTTCACATTCTGCTTCTCCCCACCATTCTCCTGTCTGGTTCACATTCTGCCTCTCCCCACCACTCTCCTGTCTAATTCACATTCTGCTTCTCCCCACCACTCTCCTGTCTAATTCACATTCTGCCTCTCCCCACCACTCTTCTGTCTGGTTCACATTCTGCCTCTCCCCACCACTCTCCTGTCTGGTTCACATTCTGCCTCTCCCCACCACTCTCCTGTCTAGTTCACATTCTGCCTCTCCCCACCACTCTCCTGTCTAATTCACATTCTGCCTCTCCCCACCATTCTCCTGTCTGGTTCACATTCTGCCTCTCCCCACCACTCTCCTGTCTGGTTCACATTCTGCCTCTCCCCACCACTCTCCTGTCTACTTCACATTCTGCCTCTCCCCACCACTCTCCTGTCTAATTCACATTCTGCCTCTCCCCACCACTCTCCTGTCTGGTTCACATTCTGCCTCTCCCCACCACTCTCCTGTCTAATTCACATTCTGCCTCTCCCCACCATTCTCCTGTCTGGTTCACATTCTGCTTCTCCCCACCACTCTCCTGTCTAATTCACATTCTGCTTCTCCCCACCACTCTCCTGTCTGGTTCACATTCTGCCTCTCCCCACCATTCTCCTGTCTAATTCACATTCTGCTTCTCCCCACCACTCTCCTGTCTAATTCACATTCTGCTTCTCCCCACCACTCTCCTGTCTAATTCACATTCTGCCTCTCCCCACCACTCTCCTGTCTGGTTCACATTCTGCCTCTCCCCACCATTCTCCTGTCTAATTCACATTCTGCTTATCCCCACCACTCTCCTGTCTAATTCACATTCTGCCTCTCCCCACCACTCTCCTGTCTAATTCACATTCTGCCTCTCCCCACCACTCTCCTGTCTAATTCACATTCTGCCTCTCCCCACCACTCTCCTGTCTAATTCACATTCTGCCTCTCCCCACCACTCTCCTGTCTAGTTCACATTCTGCCTCTCCCCACCACTCTCCTGTCCAGTTCACATTCTGCCTCTCCCCACCACTCTCCTGTCTAGTTCACATTCTGCCTCTCCCCACCACTCTCCTGTCTGGTTCACATTCTGCCTCTCCCCACCATTCTCCTGTCTAATTCACATTCTGCCTCTCCCCACCACTCTCCTGTCTAATTCACATTCTGCCTCTCCCCACCACTCTCCTGTCTAGTTCACATTCTGCCTCTCCCCACCACTCTCCTGTCTAATTCACATTCTGCCTCTCCCCACCACTCTTCTGTCTAATTCACATTCTGCCTCTCCCCACCACTCTCCTGTCTAATTCACATTCTGCCTCTCCCCACCACTCTCTTGTCTAATTCACATTCTGCCTCTCCCCACCACTCTCCTGTCTGGTTCACATTCTGCCTCTCCCCACCACTCTCCTGTCTGGTTCACATTCTGCCTCTCCCCACCACTCTCCCGTCTCGTTCACATTCTGCCTCTCCCCACCACTCTCCTGTCTAATTCACATTCTGCCTCTCCCCACCACTCTTCTGTCTAATTCACATTCTGCCTCTCCCCACCACTCTTCTGTCTAATTCACATTCTGCCTCTCCCCACCACTCTCCTGTCTAGTTCACATTCTGCCTCTCCCCACCACTCTCCTGTCTAATTCACATTCTGCCTCTCCCCACCACTCTTCTGTCTAATTCACATTCTGCCTCTCCCCACCACTCTCCTGTCTAATTCACATTCTGCCTCTCCCCACCACTCTCCTGTCTAGTTCACATTCTGCCTCTCCCCACCACTCTTCTGTCTAATTCACATTCTGCTTCTCCCCACCACTCTCCTGTCTAATTCACATTCTGCCTCTCCCCACCACTCTCCTGTCTAATTCACATTCTGCCTCTCCCCACCACTCTCCTGTCTGGTTCACATTCTGCCTCTCCCCACCACTCTCCTGTCTGGTTCACATTCTGCCTCTCCCCACCATTCTCCTGTCTAATTCACATTCTGCCTCTCCCCACCACTCTCCTGTCTAGTTCACATTCTGCCTCTCCCCACCACTCTCCTGTCTGGTTCACATTCTGCCTCTCCCCACCACTCTCCTGTCTAATTCACATTCTGCCTCTCCCCACCACTCTCCTGTCTAGTTCACATTCTGCCTCTCCCCACCACTCTCCTGTCTAGTTCACATTCTGCCTCTCCCCACCACTCTCCTGTCTAATTCACATTCTGCCTCTCCCCACCACTCGCCTGTCTAGTTCACATTCTGCCTCTCCCCACCACTCTCCTGTCTAATTCACATTCTGCCTCTCCCCACCACTCTCCTGTCTGGTTCACATTCTGCTTCTCCCCACCATTCTCCTGTCTGGTTCACATTCTGCCTCTCCCCACCACTCTCCTGTCTAATTCACATTCTGCTTCTCCCCACCACTCTCCTGTCTAATTCACATTCTGCCTCTCCCCACCACTCTTCTGTCTGGTTCACATTCTGCCTCTCCCCACCACTCTCCTGTCTGGTTCACATTCTGCCTCTCCCCACCACTCTCCTGTCTAGTTCACATTCTGCCTCTCCCCACCACTCTCCTGTCTAATTCACATTCTGCCTCTCCCCACCATTCTCCTGTCTGGTTCACATTCTGCCTCTCCCCACCACTCTCCTGTCTGGTTCACATTCTGCCTCTCCCCACCACTCTCCTGTCTACTTCACATTCTGCCTCTCCCCACCACTCTCCTGTCTAATTCACATTCTGCCTCTCCCCACCACTCTCCTGTCTGGTTCACATTCTGCCTCTCCCCACCACTCTCCTGTCTAATTCACATTCTGCCTCTCCCCACCATTCTCCTGTCTGGTTCACATTCTGCTTCTCCCCACCACTCTCCTGTCTAATTCACATTCTGCTTCTCCCCACCACTCTCCTGTCTGGTTCACATTCTGCCTCTCCCCACCATTCTCCTGTCTAATTCACATTCTGCTTCTCCCCACCACTCTCCTGTCTAATTCACATTCTGCTTCTCCCCACCACTCTCCTGTCTAATTCACATTCTGCCTCTCCCCACCACTCTCCTGTCTGGTTCACATTCTGCCTCTCCCCACCATTCTCCTGTCTAATTCACATTCTGCTTATCCCCACCACTCTCCTGTCTAATTCACATTCTGCCTCTCCCCACCACTCTCCTGTCTAATTCACATTCTGCCTCTCCCCACCACTCTCCTGTCTAATTCACATTCTGCCTCTCCCCACCACTCTCCTGTCTAATTCACATTCTGCCTCTCCCCACCACTCTCCTGTCTAGTTCACATTCTGCCTCTCCCCACCACTCTCCTGTCCAGTTCACATTCTGCCTCTCCCCACCACTCTCCTGTCTAGTTCACATTCTGCCTCTCCCCACCACTCTCCTGTCTGGTTCACATTCTGCCTCTCCCCACCATTCTCCTGTCTAATTCACATTCTGCCTCTCCCCACCACTCTCCTGTCTAATTCACATTCTGCCTCTCCCCACCACTCTCCTGTCTAGTTCACATTCTGCCTCTCCCCACCACTCTCCTGTCTAATTCACATTCTGCCTCTCCCCACCACTCTTCTGTCTAATTCACATTCTGCCTCTCCCCACCACTCTCCTGTCTAATTCACATTCTGCCTCTCCCCACCACTCTCTTGTCTAATTCACATTCTGCCTCTCCCCACCACTCTCCTGTCTAATTCACATTCTGCCTCTCCCCACCACTCTCCTGTCTGGTTCACATTCTGCCTCTCCCCACCACTCTCCTGTCTGGTTCACATTCTGCCTCTCCCCACCACTCTCCTGTCTGGTTCACATTCTGCCTCTCCCCACCACTCTCCTGTCTGGTTCACATTCTGCCTCTCCCCACCATTCTCCTGTCTAGTTCACATTCTGCCTCTCCCCACCACTCTCCTGTCTTGTTCACATTCTGCGTCTCCCCACCACTCTCCTGTCTGGTTCACATTCTGCCTCTCCCCACCATTCTCCTGTCTAATTCACATTCTGCCTCTCCCCACCACTCTCCTGTCTAATTCACATTCTGCCTCTCCCCACCACTCTCCTGTCTAGTTCACATTCTGCCTCTCCCCACCACTCTCCTGTCTAATTCACATTCTGCCTCTCCCCACCACTCTTCTGTCCAATTCACATTCTGCCTCTCCCCACCACTCTCCTGTCTGGTTCACATTCTGCCTCTCCCCACCACTCTCTTGTCTAATTCACATTCTGCCTCTCCCCACCACTCTCCTGTCTAATTCACATTCTGCCTCTCCCCACCACTCTCCTGTCTGGTTCACATTCTGCCTCTCCCCACCACTCTCCTGTCTGGTTCACATTCTGCCTCTCCCCACCACTCTCCTGTCTAATTCACATTCTGCTTCTCCCCACCACTCTCCTGTCTAATTCACATTCTGCCTCTCCCCACCACTCTCCTGTCTGGTTCACATTCTGCCTCTCCCCACCACTCTCCTGTCTCGTTCACATTCTGCCTCTCCCCACCACTCTCCTGTCTGGTTCACATTCTGCCTCTCCCCACCACTCTCCTGTCTAGTTCACATTCTGCCTCTCCCCACCACTCTTCTGTCTAATTCACATTCTGCCTCTCCCCACCACTCTCCTGTCTAATTCACATTCTGCCTCTCCCCACCACTCTCCTGTCTAGTTCACATTCTGCCTCTCCCCACCACTCTCCTGTCTAGTTCACATTCTGCCTCTCCCCACCACTCTCCTGTCTAGTTCACATTCTGCCTCTCCCCACCACTCTCCTGTCTGGTTCACATTCTGCCTCTCCCCACCATTCTCCTGTCTAATTCACATTCTGCCTCTCCCCACCACTCTCCTGTCTAATTCACATTCTGCCTCTCCCCACCACTCTCCTGTCTAGTTCACATTCTGCCTCTCCCCACCACTCTCCTGTCTAATTCACATTCTGCCTCTCCCCACCACTCTTCTGTCTAATTCACATTCTGCCTCTCCCCACCACTCTCCTGTCTAATTCACATTCTGCCTCTCCCCACCACTCTCTTGTCTAATTCACATTCTGCCTCTCCCCACCACTCTCCTGTCTAATTCACATTCTGCCTCTCCCCACCACTCTCCTGTCTGGTTCACATTCTGCCTCTCCCCACCACTCTCCTGTCTGGTTCACATTCTGCCTCTCCCCACCACTCTCCTGTCTGGTTCACATTCTGCCTCTCCCCACCACTCTCCTGTCTGGTTCACATTCTGCCTCTCCCCACCATTCTCCTGTCTAGTTCACATTCTGCCTCTCCCCACCACTCTCCTGTCTAGTTCACATTCTGCGTCTCCCCACCACTCTCCTGTCTGGTTCACATTCTGCCTCTCCCCACCATTCTCCTGTCTAATTCACATTCTGCCTCTCCCCACCACTCTCCTGTCTAATTCACATTCTGCCTCTCCCCACCACTCTCCTGTCTAGTTCACATTCTGCCTCTCCCCACCACTCTCCTGTCTCATTCACATTCTGCCTCTCCCCACCACTCTTCTGTCTAATTCACATTCTGCCTCTCCCCACCACTCTCCTGTCTGGTTCACATTCTGCCTCTCCCCACCACTCTCTTGTCTAATTCACATTCTGCCTCTCCCCACCACTCTCCTGTCTAATTCACATTCTGCCTCTCCCCACCACTCTCCTGTCTGGTTCACATTCTGCCTCTCCCCACCACTCTCCTGTCTGGTTCACATTCTGCCTCTCCCCACCACTCTCCTGTCTAATTCACATTCTGCTTCTCCCCACCACTCTCCTGTCTAATTCACATTCTGCCTCTCCCCACCACTCTCCTGTCTGGTTCACATTCTGCCTCTCCCCACCACTCTCCTGTCTCGTTCACATTCTGCCTCTCCCCACCACTCTCCTGTCTGGTTCACATTCTGCCTCTCCCCACCACTCTCCTGTCTAGTTCACATTCTGCCTCTCCCCACCACTCTTCTGTCTAATTCACATTCTGCCTCTCCCCACCATTCTCCTGTCTAGTTCACATTCTGCCTCTCCCCACCACTCTCCCGTCTAATTCACATTCTGCCTCTCCCCACCACTCTCCTGTCTAGTTCACATTCTGCCTCTCCCCACCACTCTCCCGTCTAATTCACATTCTGCCTCTCCCCACCACTCTCCTGTCTAGTTCACATTCTGCCTCTCCCCACCACTCTCCCGTCTAATTCACATTCTGCCTCTCCCCACCACTCTCCTGTCTAATTCACATTCTGCCTCTCCCCACCACTCTCCTGTCTGGTTCACATTCTGTCTCTCCCCACCACTCTCCTGTCTCGTTCACATTCTGCCTCTCCCCACCACTCTCCTGTCTAATTCACATTCTGCCTCTCCCCACCATTCTCCTGTCTAATTCACATTCTGCCTCTCCCCACCACTCTCCTGTCTGGTTCACATTCTGTCTCTCCCCACCACTCTCCTGTCTCGTTCACATTCTGCCTCTCCCCACCACTCTCCTGTCTAATTCACATTCTGCCTCTCCCCACCACTCTCCTGTCTCGTTCACATTCTGCCTCTCCCCACCACTCTTCTGTCTAATTCACATTCTGCCTCTCCCCACCACTCTCCTGTCTGGTTCACATTCTGCCTCTCCCCACCACTCTCCTGTCTGGTTCACATTCTGTCTCTCCCCACCACTCTCCTGTCTCGTTCACATTCTGCCTCTCCCCACCACTCTCCTGTCTAATTCACATTCTGCCTCTCCCCACCACTCTTCTGTCTAATTCACATTCTGCCTCTCCCCACCACTCTCCTGTCTGGTTCACATTCTGCCTCTCCCCACCACTCTTCTGTCTAATTCACATTCTGCCTCTCCCCACCACTCTCCTGTCTGGTTCACATTCTGCCTCTCCCCACCACTCTTCTGTCTGGTTCACATTCTGCCTCTCCCCACCACTCTCCTGTCTGGTTCACATTCTGCCTCTCCCCACCACTCTTCTGTCTAATTCACATTCTGCCTCTCCCCACCACTCTCCTGTCTGGTTCACATTCTGCCTCTCCCCACCACTCTCCTGTCTGGTTCACATTCTGCCTCTCCCCACCACTCTCCCGTCTGGTTCACATTCTGCCTCTCCCCACCACTCTCCTGTCTGGTTCACATTCTGCCTCTCCCCACCATTCTCCTGTCTGGTTCACATTCTGCCTCTCCCCACACTCTCCTGTCTGGTTCACATTCTGCCTCTCCCCACCATTCTCCTGTCTGGTTCACATTCTGCCTCTCCCCACCACTCTCCTGTCTGGTTCACATTCTGCCTCTCCCCACCACTCTTCTGTCTAATTCACATTCTGCCTCTCCCCACCACTCTCCTGTCTGGTTCACATTCTGCCTCTCCCCACCACTCTCCTGTCTGGTTCACATTCTGCCTCTCCCCACCACTCTCCCGTCTGGTTCACATTCTGCCTCTCCCCACCACTCTCCTGTCTGGTTCACATTCTGCCTCTCCCCACCACTCTTCTGTCTGGTTCACATTCTGCCTCTCCCCACCTCTCTCTTGTCTAGTTCACATTCTGCCTCTCCCCACCACTCTCCTGTCTAGTTCACATTCTGTCTCTCATCACCAATCTCCTGTCTAGTTCACATTCTGCCTCTCCCCACCATTCTCCCGTCTCGTTCACATTCTGCCTCTCCCCACCACTCTCCCGTCTCGTTCACATGCCCCCTTTCTTTCCCCACCATCCTGTCTTTCTCCCTTTACTTTCACCTCCGCCCAACACCCCACCCATTTGGTTCGCATTTTTTCTCTCTCTCATTTTCCCTCCTTTTTCTCCCTCTCTCCTTCCCTCTCCCACTCCCATCTGGTTCAGATATACCCATCCATTGTCTCTCTTCCCCCCATCCACATCTGGTTCACATTTCCTTTATTTCTCTCTCCCTCTCCCACCTTTCAGGTTCTCTTTCCCCTTTAATCTAGTTGTTCTCAGTCTTCATGCCATTCTACTCTCTGGCCACTGGGTATATGTTCTCATTCCAACTGCCTGTCTCGCAAGCAATAGTTTGAATTTGAAACATTGCCTGTAAAGTAATAAACCTAAATTAAATTTTTTCATTAATATTCCACCTCCCCAACTTCCAGCCTGGTATCACATAGCACGATAACAATCTCTCAATTTCTGAAACGGACCGTTAATGAACTTGCCTACTTGGAATCATACAGCACAGAAGGAGGCCATTCGGGCCATCGTGTCTGTGCTGGCTCTTTGAAAGAGCTATCCAGTTAGTCCCACTCCCCTGTTCTTTCCCCATAGCCCTGCAATGTTTTCCTTTTCAAGTATATTTCCAATTTCCTTTTCAAAGTTACTATTGAATCTGCTTCCACCACCCTTTCAGGCAGTGCATTCCAGATCATAACTACTTGCTGCATAAAAAAAATTCTCCTCATCTCTCCTGTGGTTCTTTTGCCAATTATCTTAAATCTGTGTCCTCTGGTTACTGACCCTCCTACCAGTGGAAACAATTTCTCCTTTTCGGACTGTGGCCCCAAAGTAAATTGTCCTTGCTGATCTAATGTTGGAGCATTGAGACATCACCACTCCACCTCCATGAGACCTCACTATGCTTCATTCACTCTGTTAGCAGTGCCTCCTGCAACCCGCCATCATTTGGACTGTCCTTGGCCAATTTGCGACCACTGCTCTGTTCCTAGGTTTCTAGTGTCCATGTTTGGGTTTTAACAAGATTGCGGACCCCACTCTCCTCCTCCCCCCTTCGTTGGCACTCGGTCCTCGGCAGGATCACAGCTTCCACTGTCCTCTGCCCATTGTTTTCGTGCCTGGTGCTCTCCTCTGATTTTTATTTTAAGAATCACCATTTTATGGCTTCTAACCCTCCTCCCCCAAACTAAAAGCTGAGAGTCTTTAAGGGACATTGGCATTCTCGATATTTTTTAAGGTCTTAATAACTCCCCTTCTTCTACTGACATAGTTTGCTGGCCCCAGTCGCGTTTCCCCCACCCACCACACTCCAATTCACCTCTGCCTTCCCATCCCATTCCAATTGCCCCTTGCATCAGATCCCCGCCCATTTTCCTTTTGGTTCCAGTTGACCAGTCTCCGTCCCACCAAATATCAGAAGCACCTGCCCAAATACCAGCAGGAGCATTGAAATTATGTCATAATAACAGAGTGATTATCAACTTAGCAATGCTGGACACTAGAAACAGCAGAACAGAACAGCATCTGGTGTTATGAGGACAAGCGTAACACATCAAATACATCACATCAAATGGCCAAAGCAGCAAGTTGAATCAATGGAGGAACCATCAATTGAGACTTTCAGATCATTAGATTGCTGGCAGTTTGTCAGAGCCAACAATTTTTTTTCTATTTGTCATAGCTGCTTGTCCCTTTAAGCTGCTGTAGGTGACCCACTCCAGCAGCAGCTGTCATTTCCCAGCATCCGCAACAGAGAGTTCCCACGTACAGGCAGGAATACCATCAGGAGCCCACCTGAAAACATCGATTCTGAGGAGGTTCACCAGGGTAAACACTGGATCAGTCAGGCGGGTAGAAGGCCTGAACCGTACCCGAAGGCATTGCCGTAGGAACAGAACATCCTATCCGAACAATCTAAACTCCTGACTCTCTCTCTCTCTGCAGGTGGTAGAAGATAACAAGCAGTGGTGGAAGCTGAAGAGCAAATTTGGAGAGGTTGGCTATGTCCCATTTAGTATGCTGGATGTCGTGAATTTAGATGATATCCCTGGCCAGTCTGATCATCCCTACGGTCAGGTAAGTGATACTGCACAAGAACAAAGCTCAAAGGTCAAATATGTTTGAGGCTATTCATTGTAGCCTATGCTGCTGGGATCAGTGGATTGTCTTCTGTACCAGTCAGCTTGTTCAGCACTGAATAATTGAAGCTGTAATGTTAGATGGATTGTTAGTTTCATGAGATTAATTTAGGAGGAGTCAGGGAGAGATTTCACAGAACTGTATATTTTTATATTTCTCCCCTTCTCATCCTCTAAATGTACTGAATTTTTCTGGGGTAAGGGACCTCACCCAAACGCCCATTCTAGAGATTCTCCCGAGGATTGGTGGTAGTGTTAGGATGTGCCACGGCAATTGTCTAATAAGTGTCTACTGATTTTAGTTGTGGCACCATTATTTGTCAGTTGCAATATTTAGGTCACTTTTCATAGGAGATTAAATTGGGTAGTGTCGATGGTAGACAGATTGTAAAGGGAATTTGGGAGAATTGGTTTTGGAGGACCAGATACCCTTTGTTTTCATGTTTTCTTAAGTTCTTGCATTGCAATGGCACAGGAAATTCCTGTATTTGGCAAGCTGTTATTCTGCTACCTCATTTCACCACAAAGTTTGGTATTTCAGGTAACTTGGAGTAAGCAAGTAATGCTTCATCAACAATTATTTTCTTTAGAGTGGTCAATGGTACAAAGGAGAGATGAATCCCAGAGGAATGGGGCCTAACGTCCCAGGTTACACTTCACCTGGACCCTTTACCGGCCCTGGCCACATGAGACGTGGAAGCCATGAGCAACCAGGACTAGCAAACAGGTCCTTCTCACGGGACAAGGACCGTAAGTAAACAAAAATGTAAAAGTTGAACTCTAATGTAAATTTGTCGGAAAACCATGTCCCAATGAGATGTTGTGAAACAGTTCATTCCAATTATTATTAAAGAGGGAGCTTTACTAATCCATTCCCCTTTCACAGAAGAGCCTCCTTTGCCTATGGCCTTGGGAATACTTAAATGCAGTGAAGCTGATGTTCTGGATATGTGCTGCATACTTCCACCTTGTCAACTCTCATCCTAATAAGCAAACAAACCATAGTTGGTTCACTGCCAGTTAATAGGGAGCCCGGTTTGAATGCCAAGATGGCAGTGTCATGGTAGGCCATTGCCTGTGGTTAAAATAACGAAAGAGGCCCCTTTCTTGAATCCACTGTGGCTATTACACCTGTATAATTTCTTTTATTTTTTTAATCTGATTTCTTTGATGGATTCATTCATAGCCACATAATCGAGAAAAGAAACCCTGCCTGAGCTTAAGGCCCATTTCCAGCAAAAGACTACAATGTACTGAATGATAAGTTGAGGCTAAGTAAGTAAAAATACAATAAATGTCTGTGAATGATTGTGGAAATAGGAGTTGATAATTATAATACAACACTATAGGGGTGATTTTAACCTCACAACCTCAAAATGTTCAGACTTTGCATTCCCAGTGGGAAGCTTGTATTTTTACGCGCCGACATTAAACCCGGAAATAAAGCTGGGTGGCGGTTGTGACCCAAAAAACAAATATTTTCAACTCCCACCCACCCCCAACCCACCCATTCTTGGGGTTTAAAATCACCCCCTATGTAGCTATAGTGTTGTCACCTGTCCAGTTTGGTTTGGGAAAGTCAAGGACTTGGATGAAGGAATAGAGAGTTGTATATCCAAGTTTGTAGATGGCACTAAGTTGGGAGGCACAGTAAGCAGTGCAGATGGAAGCAGAAAGTTACAAAAGGCATAGGCAGATTAAGTGAGCGGCCAAAACTGTGGCAAATGGAGTTCAGTGTGGGGAAGTGTGAGGTAATCCACTTGCAATCCAAGAAAGACAAATAGTAATATTTTCTAAATGGTGAGAAACTAGGAACTGTGGAAGAGCAAAGAGATTTGGGTGCCCATGTACATAAATCAATAAAACCTAGTGGACAAAAATGAATCAAAGAGGCTAAAAGAATGTTACACTTTATCTTAAGGGGACTGGAATACAATGGGGAGGAAGTTATGCTTCAGTTGTACAGAACCTTGGTCAGACCATATCTGGAGTACTGCACTCAGTTCTGCGCACTGCACCTCAGAATGGATATATTGGTCTTGGAAGGGTTACAGCGCAGATTCACCAGAATGATACTAGGGCTTAAAGGGTTAAATTAAGGACAGGTTACATAAACTTGGCTTCTAGTATAGAAGATTAAGGGGTGATCAAATCAAGGTGTTTAAAATTATAAAAGGATTTGATAGTGTAGATACAGAGAAACTATTTCCTCTGGTTGGGGAATCCAGGACAAGAGGGCATAATCCTAAAATTAGAACCTGGCCATCCAGGAGTGAAATCAGGAAGCACTTCTTCACACAAAGGGTAGTAGAAATCTGGAACTCTCTCCCCCAAAAGGCTGTGGATGCTGGGTCAATCGAAAGTTTCAAGACCGAGATCGATAGACTTTTGTTAGGTAAGGGTATCAAGAAATATGGACCAAAGGCAGGTAAAGGAGTTGGGATACAAATCAACTATGATCTAATTGAATGTCGGAAAAGGCTAGAGGGGCTGAATGGCCTACTCCTATGTTACTATGCTTTTTAAGAAGGCTGTCCAGAAATTGCTAACATGCAAAATGGATGACTAAAGGGTAATTTTCCAACTTTGCGTTTCTGACCAGGAGCCTCAGCCACCACAAGCACGTATCTAAAATGTGTGTATGCTTTTAACTTAATGGTTGGAAAATTATGTGCCACACTGGCCTGAATTTCCAATATGTGCTCCCAGCATTCAAGGTTCTCCACTGGAAGTGCAAAGTAGGAAAATGACCCCTCTAGAATCTAGTCTTCAATTACTTTGCTCATCCATTTCAATATCTTATGCTGCGGAATCATTAATTACTAAGGTTGTCAATGATTTTTTTTATCAGCAGTAAATCAAACCTCAAAACTGAAGCCATGATTCCATCCCCTGCCTTATTGCTGCTCCATCCTTCCCTGTTACTATCCTGCTCCTATCCTCTACTCCTATCCCACCTCTGTCCCATTCCTATCCTGCCCCTGCTCTGTTCCTATCCTGTTTGTGCACTACTCAGGTGTGATGCTTCCTGTGATTGAATAACCCACCAACAGTCACTGTCAAGGATCATACTTAAATAATGGCCACTTAGGCAAGGATAACCAGTGCCCGTGAGATTGTACTCCAGCAAGGAGTCTATGCCAAAGGCGGAAAGTGGAAAGAAAATTGGGGACAAAAATTGACCAGGAAAAAAGTGTAATGTATCCCTGAGACCAAACATTCAACTACAGCAGATGTGACCCCCAAGAGAGACACTGTGAGAGGAGAAAATGACATAGATATGAGGGGCGAGTTGTCAGAGGTAGATTGGGAAATTAAATTAAAGGCAATGTTATTAAAGGCAATTAAAGTTGAAAAGCAATGGTAAACGTTTTAAGAAATATTTCAATATTCTCAACAAATATACATTCCATTGAGAAATAAAAACTCCACGGGAAAAGTGATCCACCCATGGCTAACTAGAGAAGTTAAGGAGAGTATTAGATTGAAAAAAGAGGCCTATAATGTTGCCAAGATGAGTAATAAGCCTGGGGATTGGGAGAGTTTTAGAAACCAACAAAGGACTACCAAAAAATTGATAAAAAGGGAAAAAATAGAATATGAAAGTAAACTAGCAAGAAATATAAAAACAGATTGTAAGAGCTTCTACAAGTGTGTAAAAAGGAAGAGAGTAGCAAAAGTAAACATTGGTCCCTTAGAGGCTGAGACAGGAGAAATTATAATGGGGAATCAGGAAATGGCAGGTGCGTTTAATAAATATTTTGTCTCTGTTTTCACTGTGGAAGACACAAAAAGCATACCAAAAATAATGGGGAACCAAGGGGTAAATAAGTATGAGGAACTTAAAACAATTAATATCAATGGAGAAAAAGTACTAGACAAACTAATGGGACTAAAAGCCGACAAATCCCCTGGACCTGATGGCCTACATCCGAGGGTTCCAAAAGAGGTGGCTGCATTGATTATGATCTTCCAAAATTCTCTAGATTCTGGAACGGTCTCAATGGACTGGAAGGTAGCAAATGTTGCCCCCTATTCAAGAAGGGAGGGAGAGAGAAAACAGGGAACTACAGGCCAGTTAGCCTGACATCGGTCGTTGGGAAAATGCTGGAATCCATTATTAAGGAAGTGGTAACAGGGCACTTATAAAATCATAATATGATTAGGCAGAGTCAACATGGTTTTACGAAAGGGAAATCGTGTTTGACAAATTTATTAGAGTATTTTGAGGATGTAACCAGTAGGGTAGATAAATGGAAACCAGTGGATGTAGTATATTTGGATTTTCAAAAGGCATTCAATAAGGTGCCACAAAAAAGGTTGTTACATGAGGTAAGGGCTCATGGGGTTGGGGGTAATATATTAGCTTCGATAGAGGATTGGATAAAGGACAGAAGACAGAGAGTAGGGTTAAATGGGTCATTCTCAGGTTGGCAGGCTGTAACTAGTGAGGTGCTACAAGGATCGGTGCTTGGGCCTCAGCTATTTACAATCTGCATTAATGACTTAGATGAAGGGACCGAGTGTAATGTATCCCAGTTTGCCGACGATACAAAGCTAAGTGGGAAAGTAATCTGTGAGGAGGACACATGGGGCTCGATTTTCACCGAAACTCCGGATGCGTTGGGGGAGGGGGGGCTGCAAAAATCGATAAAATCCGGAGCAGGTAAGGAACCCGGCTGCAACCCGCCGACTTCCGCATCTCACACAGACGCATAAGTGTGCGCGCGGGGTTCTGGAATCCGGAAGTCCCGCCGGCAATTAAAGCCAGCGGGACGATATTTAAAGAAGCAGATGTACCTCATTGAGGTACTTAAGGTACTTTATTTGTTACATAGTAGATAGTTAAAACGATTTTCAACTTACCTGGGTGGCTTTCCCACGGCTTCCGATTCATGCCTGGTGAAGCCAGGTTTGAAGGGCTGGATCAGGCAAAAATAAACTAAATAAATTAAATAAAATAACATTTCACAAAGTTAAAAAAATAAATAAACCTACCTTTCAAATGATCTCACCTGCACCCCCCTGCTCCAATGTCCGATGTCTCACCCCCTAATGTCTCCCTCTCTGATGTCTCACCCCCCCTGATGTCTCCTCTCCCTGATGATGTCCGATGTCCCCCCCCATCTTTGTCCCCCCTCCGATCTTTGTCCCCCTCCAATCTTTGTCCTCCCCCCTCCAATTTTTGTCCTCCCCCCTCCAATCTTTGTCCTCCCCCCCCCCCCGCCGATCTTTGTGCCCCCACCCACCACCACTCTGTTCCAGCGCCGAATGACGTCTCTCTCTCCCTCTTTCTCCCCCTCCTCCCCCGGCATTGCAGCTCCTGTCGGCAGCCAGTCTGTCTAAGGAAGGATATACTCACCTTAGAGGCAGTGCAACGAAGGTTCACTGGATTAATTCCTGGGATGAGAGGGTTGTCCTATCAAGAGGGGTTGAGTTGAATTGGCCTATGCTCTCTGGGGTTAGAAGAATGAGAGGTGACCTCATTGAAACATATTAGATTATGAGGGAGCTTGACAGGGTAGATGCTGAGAGATTGTTTCCTCTGGCTAGAGAGTCTAGAACTAGGGGGCATAGTCGCAGGATAAGGGGTTTGCCATTCAAGACTGAGATGAGGAGGAATTTCTTCATGCAGAGGGTTGTGAATCTTTGGAATTCTCTACCCCACAGGGCTGTAGATGCTGAGTCATTGAATATATTCAAGGCTGAGATAGATAGATTTCTGGACTCTAGGGGAATCAAAGGATATGGGGATCGGGCAGGAAAGTGGAGTTGAGGTCGAAGCTCAGCCATGATCTGATTGAATGGTAGAGCAGGCTCGAGGGGCCGTATGGTCTATTCCTGCTCCTATTTCTTATGTTCTTATTAAAAAAAACAAGGATTCATGTCACCACAGGAAGATGAGTCTCAAATAAAATCCTTGGTTTTTCAATGATTTTGAGCCTCTCTGTGTAGCATCAGCATGATGTCAGTCTGCAGCCTCTCATTGGTAAGTCAAGTGAGATCAGGGATGAGCAAAGCAAAAATGGCAAAATATTTTGTTTAGCTCCCCAAATATAATGAACAGAAGACGCATCAGGGTGCAGTGGCTTATGCAAAATAAAGTACATGTGCCACAGCTGTCATAACTCAGCATTCGTGGATTATCTGGTCAAATCATCCAATTCGTCTGTTTCTCAGGTGACTGATGACAATACGTCTATGTACATGTAATTATTTTGAAATATAGGCGAGCTGGTTGGTCTGTACAGTCAATGCCACCTATCATAAAATCATAGAATGAGACGGCACAAAGGAGGCCATTCGACCCATCATGCCTGTGCCGGCTCTTTGAAAGAGCTGTCTAATTAATCCCACTCCCCTGCTCTTTCCCGATATCCCTGCAAATTTTTCCCCTTCAAGTACTTATCCAATTCCCTTTTGAAAGTTATTATTGAATCTGCTTCCTCCACCCTTTCAGACGGTGCATTCCGGATGATTTATTTTGCTCTCTAATTTGCCTTTTCTGTTTAAAAAACAATAAATAATGTATTTGATAACACAAAATGCTTTCATACAGCCTTGTGCAAGATTGGTGTATTGAAAAGGAAGTTGGCTGAGCGAAAGGCGACAGAGAGTAGGGATAATGGGAAGGTACTCACATTGGCAGGATGTGACTAGTGGAGTCCCGCAGGGATCTGTCTTGGGGTCTCAATTATTCACAATATTTATTAACGACTTAGATGAAGGCATAGAAAGTCTCATATCTAAGTTTGCCGATGACACAAAGATTGGTGGCATTGTAAGCAGTGTAGATGAAAACATAAAATTACAAAGCGATATTGATAGATTAGGTGAACGGGCAAAACTGCGGCAAATGGAATTCAATGTAGACAAATGTGAGGTCATCCACTTTGGATCAAAAAAGGATAGAACAGGGTACTTTCTAAATGGTAAAAAGTTAAAAACTGTGGATGTCCAAAGGGACTTAGGGGTTCAGATACATAGATCATTGAAGTGTCATGAACAGGTGCAGAAAATAATCAAGAAGGCTAATGGAATGCTGGCCTTTATATCTGGAGGACTAGAGTACAAGAGGGCAGAAGTTATGCTGCAGCTATACAAAACCCTGGTTAGACCGCCCCTGGAGTACTGTGAGCAGTTCTGGGCACCGCACCTTCGGAAGGACATATTGGCCTTGGAGGGAGTGCAGCGTAGGTTTACTAGAATGATACCCGGACTTCAAGGGTTAAGTTACGAGGAGAGATTACACAAATTGGGGTTGTATTCTCTGGAGTTTCGAAGGTTAAGGGGTGATCTGATCGAAGTTTATAAGATATTAAGGGGAACGGATAGGGTGGATAGAGAGAAACTATTTCCGCTGGTTGGAGATTTTAGCAGTAGGGGGCACAGTCTAAAAATTAGAGCCAGACCTTTCAGGAGCGAGATTAGAAAACATTTCTACACACAAAGGGTTGTAGAAGTTTGGAACTCTCTTCCGCAAAGGGCAATTGATACTAGCTCAATTGCTAAATTTAAATCTGAGATAGATAGCTTTTTGGCAACCAAAGGTATTAAGGGATATGGGCCAAGGGCATGTATATGGAGTTAGATCACAGATCAGCCATGATCTTATCAAATGGTGGAGCAGGCACGAGGGGCTGAATGGCCTACTCCTGTTCCTATGTTCCTATGAAAAGTGATTCACTTGCAGCCTCTTGTTTATGGTGTGCCCCAGGGGTAATCACTAATGTGTTGCCAAGGGTGACGGTCAGGAATGCTGTGGTGTGGACCTGCTCCTGCAATTTCCCACACAGTGAGCTCCCGATTTCAATAATGCCACCCAGGCAGTTAGCATGTGGAGTTCAGGTACTTCCGCAGAGTAGGAGAAAAAGGCTCTGAAATTCCATGGGTTGCTAATCAACACTGATCTCTGCCGGAGTTTGCAGGTCAGTGGGAGGCTAGGGCATTTGCATGGGGCGGATGGGCGCAAGTGCCACTTGAGGCGTTACTTTGGCATCTGCCAGCCCCTGGAAGCTGGGATAGCTGCCTGCATATTGTGGGTGGTGGGGGTGGGGGGGTTCCCTGACCCTGACCCTGACCATCCCCCTGCTACCGCACCAATCAGCCTCTGACCAGAAAATAAAAATTGTCCTCTGTGGTCCAGGCCACTTGCCAGGCCTGGATCCCAGTGGTGGGATCCAGTAACACTCTTGTGTTGGCCAATATGCCTCATCTTTCTCGGCATACCAGCCGCTACTGATATGCCAAGTCCCGAACCGTAGCCAAGACTGTGAACTCCCAACTTAGGGAACCCATGTCCCTGATCCTGGCCCCCAGTCTGTCATTTGTCTTATCAGGGGCTGAATGCCGTTCTGCCCCTTACAGGTCCATACGGAAACCAGAAGGAACGATGGAGACCTGATGTAACCGAGTCTCCCGTTTCCTTGAGGATTCTGCTGTTTTCCCACCAAAGTTACAGCGGGACACTGGTAGAACCCTTATGGAATTTCAGGGCCAATAAATAAAGTGTAGGACATTTTTTAGCTTTACTCTTGATATTCCACTTGTGTCACTGACCACGCCTCTTAAGTAAACCTCACACCCCCATACAATCCAGAGTATACCTTTACCTGCCCACTATGATAATGAGACCCAGAGACCAAACAGGCAATTCTTGCAACTGTCTGCCTGCTTACTGGAATGTACCACGTGATTCCATACCCCAGTGCAAAACAGTGTATTTATGGGAATCGACAAACTTTGCTATCCTTCACAATATATCAAAACAACAAAGATGATTCACCTGAGCCATCTTTCAAAATAATTAGATCCCTCAAAATGGTTATTCACTTTTTACTTGATGAAATACTACCACAGAATCAAACAACCCCAAACTCTTTGTTGGTTGGAGACCATAGACTGACTTGCTGTGCTCAGGCAGCCACAGGTAACCCTTCCTATTCTGGCCGGAGCTGTCCATTGAAGGAAAGCAGCCATTCATTGACCATGTCCCTTCTCACAGGTCTCTCACACAGCTGTCAGTCAAAACCACCAACCCAGAATCCTAGAAGTTTTAATCCGTATCAGAAGGTTTCACTGGCCCGTTTCAAGATACTGTGAAGACATATCAACAATAACAAATTGTCCTCTATTCACCACAATACTTCTGTTTAACCACTCCCTCTCCTCCAGTTCTGAAGCCCTTGTCAGCAGCAAATCCTTTACTCTCTCCCATCCTAGTTGATCCCCCTGGTGTGGCCTCCATTTTCCTCAAGTCTCAGGGGTGCAGATGAGACCATTTCTTGTGCGCAACTTATTTAGCCATCCATCATCTGATCTGGCTGGACCACATCAAGCACTATCAGGCCTCACTCTCCTCTGACAAAACTGCCCACTAATCCAGGATCATCCTGGAGAGCACAGAAACTAGCCACTTCTTTTCTCCACTACCAACTGCCTCCTTAAAACCCCCTTCCCTGAACCCGCATCCTCACTTCTAGCAACAAGTACAAGGAGCTGATGGACTTTGTCACTAAGATTGAGGCCATCCATTCAGCTGCCTCTGTTGCATCCCTCCCCATTCCCTTTGCTCACCAAGACAAAGCTCCCCCTGGACTCCTTGTGTGCCCAATTCTGAACACCCGTCTCTCTCGTTCTAGTTTCTCTCTTATCGCCCCTCATACCTTCTCCGAGTGCATCTTATCCATCAGACCCTCCTCCTGTTTTCTTGACCCCCATTCCCACTAAATTGTTAATCACCCAATTGCCTCACTGACTAGCCACCAGGCTAGCCGACATTGTAAATAGTTCCCTCTCCTTAGGTATCCCCTCCACCACCGATTCTATTCCCCCACCCAGGCCATTGTCTCAGGCTTAACCAGATGGTTCGCAATTTTAGCATCCTAAACGACCCCCAGCTGAACTTACAACCCTATAAACTCTCCTGCACAAAGACCACCTACGTCCGCCTCTTCAGTCACTGAAATCCCCATCCATGCCTTTGTCACCTCCAGTCTCGACTATTCCTTTGCTCTCCTGCCTCTTCTCCCCTCCGTTAACACCAATTTATACAAAACACTGCTGCCTGTATCCTATTCCACACTACGTTTTGGTGACCTATTACTCCTGTACTTGCAGACCTTCATTTGCTTCTGGTCCCCTAACACCTCTCGTCTAAATCCTTTCATGGCCTCACCCCTCATCTGGAATGCATTGCCTGATAGGGTGGTGGAAACAGATTCAGTAGTAACATTCAAAAGGGAATTGGGTATATACTTGAAAAGAAAAAAATTGCAGGACTGTGGGAAAGAGCAGGCTAGTGGGACTAATTGGATAGCTCTTTCAAAGAGCAGGCACAGGCGCGATAGGCCAAATGGCCTTCTTCTATACTCTATGATATGATTCCTATTCTGTAACTCCTCCAGCCCTAGAACCCCCCACCCCTGACCTCCCGACCTTTCTGTTCCCCTGACTCTGGCCTCTTGTGCATCTTCCCCTCCCTTCACCCCACCGTCAGCAGCCATGCCTTCAGCCATCTATGTCCCACCCTCTGGAATTCTCCCCCTAAACCCCTCTAACTCTCCATTTCCCATTCTTCCTTTAAGACCCTCTTAAAAGCCATCTCTTTGACCAAGCTTTTGGTCATCCCTCCTGCTTTGGCTCTGTCAATTTTTGTCTGATTATGCCTCTGTGAAATGTCAGAGATTACACAAATTGGGGTTGTATTCTCTAGAGTTTAGAAGGTTAAGGGGTGATTTGATCGAAGTTTATAAGATATTAAGGGGAACAGATAGGGTGGATAGAGAGAAACTACTTCCGCTGGTTGGGGATTCTAGGAGTAGGGGGCACAGTCTAAAAATTAGAGCCAGACCTTTCAGGAGTGAGATTAGAAAACATTTCTACACACAAAGGGTGGTAGAAGTTTGGAACTCTCTTCCGCAAACGGCAATTGATACCAGCTCAATTGCTAAATTTAAATGTGAGATAGATAGCTTTTTGGCAACCAAAGGTATTAAGGGATATGGGCCAAAGGCAGGTATATTGAGTTAGATCACAGATCAGCCATGATCTTATCAAATGGCGGAGCAGGCACGAGGGGCTGAATGGCCTACTCCTGTTCCTATGTTCCTATTTCTCTACGTTAAACACGCTATATAAATACCAATCCTTGTTGCTGATGATGACTTTTTACCTGCCCAACTGAATTACACATTCCTGGACCTTGAAGAAACAGTCAGCAGAAACCAAAATTCATTGTACTGTGGCCAACAATAAAGAAACCCTGACAGATAAACTAATACTGACAGCTGCTTCAACTCCTTGCATTCTTTTGAGGGAGAGCAAAAACACAGTGGAGAACAGCACTGATTCCTACCTTGGACACATCCTGGTTTTGGGCAGGCCATGAATGCATCCAGAGGCACATGGAGCAACAAATCTGAAGGGTTGGCCTGCAGGTGGCCTCCAGGCTGTATTATAATCATCGCTGGTGTGTGGAAAACAATTATTGTTATAAAAGCAATTTTTAAAAAAAGAAATGTGTTGATTTTTCTTTTAAACAGAAATAATGACCCAGATGGACGAAGTGAATGATGAGCTCTTACATTTAATAACCGCTAACAAAACAAAACCGCCCTCACGCAATTTCCAGGTCCCGAGGCAACCGTCGATTCAAATACCACTAGGTTATGAATCTGGCTCAGATGATGTCAAATCCTGGTTGGTGGCGAAAGGCTTCAGTAAATCGTGAGTAATTCTGCACAGGATCGTATATCACATACAAACATACAATCAGGCCAGCTGATCCGTTAAGCCTGCCGCATCCCAGTGTGGCAACTTCCACACACCATCAGCCCCATCTCTCCACTCCACCCCCCCAACTCTCCCTCCCCCCCGACCATGGCCCTGCCCCATGCAGTCACATAATCTCCTGGGAATGGCAAAAAAAAGAGGAAAAATCTTATGCCAATTAGGAAAAAAACTTTGGAAACTTCCTTTCCGACTCTGGAATGCAATCAAGCAAGCTCCAGGAGATCATGGTGACTGAGTGACACAACCTCCAGTAACCCACCTACTTTGCATGTGTAAAGATGAAGATGAAAAGGAAAACATCAAAGTTGGGAAATCGGAACTAAAAATGGGAAATGCTGGAATTGTTGGTCAGCATCAACTAATCAGATCAGTTGGAAGACAAGACCAGAGGCCCATTCAGAACCAATCAGATTGGTTGGAGGTCGAAATTGAAGCCTGTCCGTGCCAATCAGATTATTTGGAAGGCAGAATTTCGGGTTCGCCTATGCACTTATAGTGGAGGTCCTTTTACTACCATGCATTAAGCAGAGAGAGAGAGAGAGCGAGAGCCTGTATCATCCGTATTGGAGTGTGGTCAACATCCACAAGGAAATGAGAGAAGTGGCATCAATAAATAAGAGTATAATAGTTTGGAAATCCTAGACTGAAAATAATCAGTCAGGTCCACTTGAGAGAACAAAATCCGGCTCCTTGTGCCTATTCCTGAAAATCATACTATTGGGCACTTTAGATTTTTCTAATGATTGCACTGTATATTTCCAGTATAAACCTTTTGGTCAGGATCAAAAAGTACAAATGCTTACTGTGTTTATATGACATTCCACTGTGCACTATTTTAACAGAGGCATCAACCCATTTATTTTCAGTGGGTGGCAGAGGATGCCATGTACAAATGTTAAGCTCTAACAGTAATTTCTAGCCTCCTGTCTTATGGTCGTTATGGTTGTGACATTTCATCAGAAATCAGTTGGAAGGTTTTGTTTCAATTCACCCTTATTCCTCCCAAAGCTACTTAAAAATAAAACTTAAAAATAGTTAAATCAGCATACCCTCAATCCAGATAACCCCCACCTGTCTCTGGACTGGCACAGGGCTTGAGACAGGGGCATATATGATAGTGAGCCAGCTTTGCCTTATGATTGTTGGAGGTGTCATTGGTTGGGATTATTTTAAGTTAGTCTTATAAAGGGTTTCAGTTCACAAATTAACATGAAATATCTGGAGTTAGATTCCCAATTAAATAAATTAAACCGTGTAAAGTTGTATGTACTTTTATTTAAATATTTATTACTAGTTCAGGAAAAATTATTTTTGGCTTGAAAGGCAGAATTACAATAGGCTCTAAAATGTATGAAACTGCAGCAAAAAAATTGTCAAAGATCAAAACATTTTCAGCAGAGAATACCCCCAGGCCCTCCCTCCCCCTGCCCAAAAATAAATTTCATACCTTCAGTACTTTTGTAATGTAGCTTAACATAACGTGCTGTGATGTGACATGACACATGACAAACATAACGTGACATAATGTGAAGTAATGTAATGTAACATAATATAACATAACATAGCCATCATTCTCTCCCACTCTTTTTTGGCCTTGTTGTATCCTGCACTGTGGGCCTAGGTTTCTCAATTTAAGGAAAGTGCTTAGATCCCCTAATTCTGAACTTTTTATTTCTTTTCACAGGACGGTGACTGGTCTGTGTGTACTGACAGGAGCACAGATATTCTCCCTTAATAAAGAAGAACTGAAGATGGTGTGTGGAGATGAAGGTGCTCGTGTGTACAGTCTAATCCAAGTACAGAAGGCAGAGCTAGATGTAAGAGACAATATGATGCCTTTTACTAATGTCATTTGTTTTTATATTTCTTGACCCAGCTGACATGTAGCAAAAAATATACAAAGCAGGTTTTTCCACTACCTTTCTGCTAGCTTAATGACGGTACTGGAGTGGATGGATTTGGAAAATGGGCAGGGGACCTGCCGGATCTCTGCCTGTTCTTGCCTGTGGCATATTTTCTGGCATCAGTTCATGCAAATATCGGCTAGTGTATTTAAATGGAGCAATAATGGCAAAGTTACAATATGGGATACAATTTCCATGGGGATTTCCCGATCTCTTGCCATATCTGGCAGATTTGTGGAAATCAGCAACAGCAAAAACAACTTGCATTTATATAGAGCCTTTAACTTAGTAAAACATCCCAAGGCACTTCACAGGATCGTTATCCAACAAAATTTAAAACCGAGCCACATAAGGAGATATTAGGACAGGTAACCAAAAGCTTGGTCAAAGATATAGGTTTTAAGGAGCATCTTAAAGGAGGAGAAAGAGGCACAGAGGCAGAGAGGTTTAGGGCGGGAATTCCAGAGTTTAGGGCCTAGGCAGCTGAAGGCATGACCACCAATGGAGGAGCGATTAAAATAGAGGATGCTGAAGAGGCAAGAATTGGAGGAGCGCAGAGATCTTGGAGGGTTGTAGGGCTGGAGAAGGTTACAGAGATAGGGAGGGGCGAGGCTATGAAGGGATTTGAAATCAAGGATGAGAATTTTAAAATCGAGGCATTGCCTGACCGGGAGCCAGTGTGGGTCAGTGAGCACAGGGGTGATGCATGAACGGAAGAACAGCAGAATCAACTGTTTCTCAGAGTTTCCGCTGATATTCCACTGGTTACAGTAGATAATCGGTAGAACCTCTGCGGAAATTACTGAAGCATTAGTCATTATTGCTTCAACAACACTGGAGGCTACTTATGCCAGCATTCAGCAGTGCCCAGCATTACTAGGTGATGGGTTAAGGGGCAGCCACAGCAGAAACTTTTTTGAAGAGTGGGAAGTTTCATCAACATTCCTTATTCATACAATTTCCCTTTGAGAATGGAGGCAGCAACATGGTGACAGTTGCAGAAGCTGGTTGGACCTTTAAGCTCTCTTCTTTCCTCCAACCCCTCCCACTGTTGTGCTCCCAATTCTGGAGTTGAATCCAGATTCCAGAAAAAAGCTGCAATGTGCTTACTCATACATCATCCAGCCCAGTCCCAGCAAGGAAGAATTTTATAGAATTGTAGATCTCTAGTAGTGAATAACAACCTATACTATAATCAAGAGTTAACAAAAAAAAAGCCTGAGATACATACATGAACCAGGGACCAGGGAAAGCCAGACACCTGAGGCCATGAAAGAAGGCAAATCCATATTAAAAATGCATATATATATATATATATATATATATACATATGAATGCTAGAAGAATTAGAAATAAGATACTGAACCTGGAGGCTGCTGGAGGGAACTATGATGTAGTAGGAATATCAGAAACATGACTAACTCCAGAGGATAGGCATGAATCTAACATTCAATGGTATTGGTTGTTCAGAACAGTTAGAGTGGACAGAAAAGGAAGTGGTGTAGACATATATGTCAGAGATACTTGAAAGGTAAATGAAGTTCTTCCTGTGGAAGGTAGAAAGCTACACAACAACTACTCTGGTTAGACATCTATAATACAAAAAAAAGCAAGGTGACACGAAGGGTATAGTAATGACCACCAGGTGAGCACAAGAAGGAAGATAGTTTGCTCAATGAAGGCCATGTGAGAACAGGAACGTCACTTTAATCGTAGACGCCACTCAATCTAATATAAACTGAAAAAACTCATCGTGTTGGTTAATGTAATGCAAAGACTACTTCAATCAGAATCTAATTGTACAGTTCAGATAGTTTATATATAGAATAATGGATACCTAGAAGTAATTTACAGGCTGGAATCTAAATGAAGGCTTTGAATGATTCATATAATGGATATCTAGTTAACAAGTCTGTAACCCTATTGAAGATTCCATCTACTCACATAAATATCAAGATATTACATGAGCTGGCCCATGTCCTGATTAATAGGGAAGGACAGTCCCAGGAGTAGTATTTCTGTTCAATAGACTCCACTAGTGTCCAACTGACAAATACATTAATTTTCTATCAAAGCAAAAGAACTCCTTTCAATTCTCCTTTGCTCCTCAACTGCTCCGTGACTAGTTAACGGGAGGACTGTGTTTATCCCAAACCAGTTCCTTCACTGCAATGGGGAAACAACAATTCAGACTGACCTAGGGTTGATGGCGACCCATGCGCCCCTAGAAAGTTTTCTGCTGGCTCAGTTTGCAGCAGTATCCAACCAGTATTTTATCCTTTCAAGACCAGGTTAAATACCTTCACATAATCATAATTAAGGTCAAAAAAAGTCATGAGATAAGTTGATAATTTTATTTTCCTTTTTCTACATTCCAATTCACAGAAGCATCGAGGTGATACAGAGCTGGAAGAAATCATGAAACGAAGACAAGAGAGGATTGATTCCAATCAATAGAATTTCACTACAGTTTGCTTTGCGATTGGACAGATAAATGAACTATGTATAAATGGGGGGTCTCTTTTACAGAATTAATAACAAATACTGATTGTTTTGTGGATTTTACTCCTGTTGTTTCTAAAGGAAATTCCTATTCAGAACCTGTATGGCTTTCAGACAGTCTTGTAGTTGGCATGAAGTATTAATATGCACACAATATACATATAGAAATATATATATATATATGTATATATATATATATGCATGTAGCTACAATAATGGATGTTTGTGGAGCATTGTTGCCAAAACCTGAAGCCAAGCGAACACAGCATAAATGTAATTTGCTAAATACTAGTAGAACAGCAAAATGGTAGTCCCGCAGACAGCTCCTGACCCACATTGATAAGCCTGGAAACTGTTAGAGGTAATATTAATGCACAAATGCTGAATGCATTCATATGGCATTCCTTTGTCTGTTATTTTAGTGGAGACAGTAAAATAAATGGGTTAACAACTCAGTTAAAATAGAAGTGGGATATCATACAAACAGTTAAATGTTTGTCCACTAATATCGTCAACAGTAATTTCTAGCAATAATGTTATAAATATGAATAAGGACTTTTATTACTTATGGCTTAACTAATGTATAAGTTCTGCTGTTTAAGAATGACAAGAAATGCACAACAGGTTTAAATAAGCTTTCTTTTACTTACACAAATAATAATGGTCCCATCATTCTGGAGTTGTTCTTGATTGGGCATTTTAAACAATCATCGATAATGGTATGTCATTTCATAGCCAACAGGCACCCACAGATTACTGGCATAATATCCACAACCAACCGACAACCATACAGTACTGACACACAGTCGACTGCTGCATGTAACCACACAATACTGACACTAGATCCACATCCAACAGACACCCATTATTGACATAAAGTCAACATCCAACAAGCATCCATATAGTACTGACACAAGGTCCATAATCAGCGTATCTAACAGGCATCCATATAAGAATTGACATGGGGTCCACATCCAACAGGCAGTCATATAGAACTCACATAAGGTCCATATCCAACAGTCACCCATAACGTATGACGGAAGATCCAGATTCAACAGACACCCACTTAGAATTGACACAAGGTCCACATCCAACAAGCACCCATGTAAAACTGACATGGCTTCACAGCCAATAGGCATCCATATTGAACTGATACAAGATCCATTTCCAACAGCCACTCATACAGGAGCCTTTGTCTAGTACGCTACTATACAGCACTGACATTGGGCCCCTAAGCAATAGGCATCAATATAGTACTGGTATGTAAATCACAACCAGAAGCCACATAACACTGATAAGAATTAGCTCATGGAGAGAGGCACCAGTACTAATAAACAGATGGTCCCTAAGATACTTGGCAGTAAAAGAACTAGATCCTAAAATGTATATATACGATTTTGAATTAAAATTAACATCATGGTTGGGGACTGTGTGACTAATCAATTAGAATTAGGATTAGGATATAATTGCATCTGTTTGCTAACATTAGCAAAATATTCAGTATGAAGAAAGTTTCTGCACTTTGTACTCGGGCCAATTTTTTTACCTCTCCTTTTATGTCTGGGATCCAGGTTTAAATTCATTGCTGTTTGATGGGTTAATAAGTGAATGAGTTTGAGAAGTTGCCAATCCAGTTCCCATTGGACAAGAGAAAGCGGTACAAATTGGACTGTAATTTACCGCTAATAAATTGGTCCTAATCAGAGGGAGATGCTGCAAGGATTGGAAGTAATACACTGCTAAGGGTGGGTTAGGACACAGTGTTCTGCAGTAGTACAGTGGAAGCTTTGTTCCGTTTCTAACCCGCAATATTTCTGACATCCGGGGCTCAATTTTAAACTTAAATTGCGGGCGTGTTGGGGGCAGGGGGGGCTGCGAAAATTGCAAAAATGCATGGGGGGTTCGGAAGCCGGCTCCAACCCGCCGACTTCCGAGTTTCCCACAGACGCACCTGTGTGCGCACAGGCTTCCCGAATCCAGAAGTCCCACCGGCAATTAAAGCCAGCAGGATGATAGTTAAAGAACCAAATGTACCTCATTGAGGTACTTAAGGCACTTTACCTGTGACTTATTAGGTAGTTAGAATGATTTTTAACTTACCTGGGCGGCTTTCCCACGGCTTCCAATTCACGCCTGGTGAAACCAGGCATGAAGGGCCAGATCAGGCAAAAATAAAGTAAACAAAATAAATAAAAAACCATTGCACAAAGTTAAAATACAAAATCAACCTACCTTTCCACCCTGCTCCGATGTCTGATGTGTCCCTCTCCGATCTCCCCCTCTTCCCCCCCGATATCCCCTCAATCTCCCCCTCTTCCCCCCCCGATGTCCCCCCCGATCCCCTTCTCTCCCCCCCATGTTCCCCCGATCTTCCTCTCTTTCCCCCCCGATCTTCCCCTCTCCCCCCGATCTTCCACTCTTCCCCCCCCCCCCAATCTTCCGTTCCAGCGCCGGATGACGTCTCCCTCTCTCTCTTTCTCTCCCCCCCCCCCCACCACCGGCATTGCAGCTCCTGTCGGCAGCCAGCCTGTCAATCGGGCTGCCGGGCGCGAAACCCAGAAAGAACTTTAATCACTATCAAATACATTGCGATCGCGTCGGAAGTGGTAAGTTTTTTTTATTCGTGTTTGCCAAGCGCGCTTTCCCCCCACCCCTGCTGCCAACCCACCACCATTGCAAAATTGAGCCCCCAATGTTTGTTGCCGACACTGGATGAAAATGGGACTATTTCTCATTCCTAGGTCTGACATCATTTATCTCGATCATAACCAAATTTCCCCAAATATATATTTTTTTCAAAAATAATCCGTACTCCAGTACCTAATGGAACACGAAAACAGTATTCATCTTGATTTCTTTTTTTATTTACCCTGTATTTTTTCCTCTCCTCACCTCTCCTGCAGGCTTTGCTGGGAAACCATTCCACACACCTATATGTGAGCTTCAACATTGAGGAAGGTTTCTCTGCAATCTGACCCGAAATTGGATGAGAGCACGACAGAAAATGACGGCGTGAGGCCTACCACCTCCTCGTTGCCCTGACCAGCATTTCCCTCCCCTCATCCCATGGCTGGCCACCCCTTCCCCTCCTGCCGCATGCACCATGTGGAAAGTGGCAATAGGCCCCTGCAGGTGGCAGTAATAGGCCTAGGTTCCCTAACAGAGGAAGAGGGCCTTCTACCAGCCTCCAGTTTGGCCTCCAATGGCTTTCCTATGTACAAGGCTGAATCTCCATCAGTCTGCGGGGCACTTCTTCCCTTTTTACTCTGTTCTCACCTCTTCAAATGCTGCAGCCGCAGTCACGCTGCATCACTGCTAGCATTTCTTCCTTTCCACTGGCGGGCACTGTCTTGGTGGCAGGAATTACTTAATGGGCCCTGATCCAGGGAAGCCCGGCGCTACCAAAGCTCTGCCTTGGATGGATAATCTTGGCCTGAGTGTCATCTGGTTGCTCCACGGTGGAGAGCGTCACGCTGAGCCCAATGTTGTCCTCACCCAACATTTACACACACACACTGGGGCGCTAAGGCCAATTATAGCACAGTAACTTCAGCTAACTCAGCACAAAGTGGGAATCGAACCTGGGGTCTTCTGGTGCCATACCAGGCTGTACGATTAGGGCATGGAGGGGACAACCAAGGACATAGGGCCTGAAGCTCTGTGATTTTTTTTAGGGACAAGAGTGGTGTAGTTCTGGTTTAGGGAAATGGAATTTGGAACTGGATTTTGGGATCTAAGTCAGATATGCCAGTGCTACATCTGTTCTAAAAATACGTATTAAATTCCGGTAGAACTGCTTGCTGGCAGAAGAGGCGTCCACCTCCAAAGTGGATAATGAGGGCCAGACCTTTAGTCCCAGAAATTCTAGCATTTATGCCAGAATTGCATATTATTTAAGTTAAACCCGTAGAAAAGAGGATGTTAACTGCATGACTTGTCAAACTAGGAAGTGCTTGAGTTCACAGACTGTGACTGCCCACAAACTGTATCTGAAATATCAGCTTCGAGTGGAACAGTTAGATAAATCTTTTCTCAACTGTGGTGCTAAGAAGGTATTCTGCTAGCTGCCTTCAGCAGTTTCAAACTGAAAAATCTTTTCTCTTCCCATCCTTCTGTCATGGAGTCCTCACTATGGCTATTCCGATACATCCTTATGGTGTAGGCAGAACAGGTAGAAGAGGAAAAGAAAATGAGAGAGGCACACTCAATAAGGCTACGCCAAAGGAGACACCAACCAACTAGGAGGTACCCTTCAATCAGAGTCTGCAGACCATGGTGCTCCCTCGAGGATGGAGGTCTGCTTAAGGAGACATAGGAGGAATTCTGTGTCCCATTGCGAACTGATCTCTAAACATCCTCTCAAATAGAAATACCGAACAAAGAACAGACATGCCTCACAAGACTGAAATTCATATCACAAAGTGGTTTTACAGTGCGCATATATATTTACAACAAGTGCTTCCTTTCACCACTGTGCCAATCCCTGCTTCACCACTGTGCTGGTCTTAAAGCTACCCTGGTGCTGCGCCGAGGTGCTACCTGAGGACCAGGGACACCAGTGGTGCTTGGTTGCACTGTGGTATCGTGAGCCCTCATCTCAGGGCTTTTGAGTCCCGGGAGAACCGTTGCCAGGCTGCGTCGTTACTGCAGATGCAGGGGCAGTCTGGTCCTGACACTAACAAGAGCGAGAATCTGAGGGGGCTGGCAAGAAAGGTCGCATGAGCTGTCACCCTAAGAGAGGATGGGATCATGAAGGCCAATTCTAGCTCCCTACAAGATGAACCTGGTAGTAAAAATTAGATCCTGAGAGATGGACCCCAAAGCTCTCGGTTGCCAACGTTGTCTCTGAACCACACCCCAAGGCCAGTGGTTATAGAATCCACGTTGGATGGATTGAGAAATCTGGAGGCTTCACTGACAGGAAAGACAAATGCAGATATCTGTGGTGCCACAAAGTGCTGTCCCACCTCACGTCCAGTGGTGCAATAGTTCCGTTAAAATTTCAGACCCATAGGATTTGTTTTGAATCTAATCAGAGAACTGGAATATAATGGGTAATTCCACAGTTATAGACTCAATTCTCTCACCCTTGCTCCTGCAAGTGCGACTATCAGCTGGGAGGGCGGGTTGCAGAATTACCCCTCTATTGTGTATTGATTTGCCTCATTCTTTTGCAGTTTTTTTTATATATGAGAAGGACCAGGGTGATGTCACAATGATCTGTATTCACAGTAATTACTAATGTCCACAGAATTCACCAATAACATCACTAGCACAAGTGACTTGGCACAGCGTGGCACGACATCCCATAATAAATCCTGCAAATTTCTGCACTTACTACATGTGGTGAGATTTGCATTCAGGACTTGCATACAAAGTCCTGAAGGCCGTGAAAATTCTGTTTTTTAAGCAATAACAAATAATTTGCCCTAACTATCACTGCACACCACATAATTATTTATCACAGAGCCTTGTAAAAATCTGAATGGAAACTGCATACTGTATGCTGACGATTTTGCTGCTGTCTGTCCAAAACTTCAGAACGAGCTGTCTGTTGGTCACTGCAATATAGTCAATGTGTGGTAATCACTGTGGGAAATAGCTAGAAAAAGCCAATTGTGAACTAGGGTATAAAAAGTTGATTTTAAGCAAAAAAAGGCTGAGCTCCATAATTTTCTGGTGTCCTACATGTATGCATCCAGCACTTATTACAACATCAAGGCTGACTTTGATGCTTAATTTCCTGACTTTTTAGTCATCATAATAAAATACATCATTTGACATGCACGCTCTATGGAAAACATTGTTTTGTGCTTTGTACAAAAACACTTTTCAGGGAAAAGAAAGAAAAATAAAAGTTAGCTTTGTGTAAAATGAACTCTGCAGTTTTCCAGCTGTAAATTATGGAGGAGTGAAAAGAATTATGCAGTAGTCAGACCAAGTTGATTTTTCAAAACTGAGAATCTTTTTTTTAAGTAGTGCTGATTTATAGAACATTCTGGTCTTTTTATGAGAACATGTCCTTATTGTAAAATGAATAAATGAAATAAAGAAAATATAAGAAATTTGTACTTTTTTTCCTTTTAAACTAATATTTTGGTGGCAATGAGATAAGCAAATGGACAAGGTTAACTTGGCTTTGTGGCTTTATGCTGCTATCCACCCACTGTGACAAATCCCAAACTATTGTACATCTTAAATATTGCAAGTTCCATCACAGTCTAGATTCCTGCAAAAAGTACACTGATTTAAAGGGACCGCTGCTATTTTGGAACTCCACACTTCAGCCAATGCACTGTCCTAACCTCACACAGATGAATAGGACTTAAAGGCAAGATAGACCCCCACCAGTGCTATTTAAAGGGATCATGCAGGAGTTATAGGTTATTTGCTGAATTATTCTGGCTGCTGGTGCAATTGTACGTATTTTTGGAAGTTTCCTATATTTGGATCAAGTTTCAATACTCGACTAGCTGACAGGCAACTGCAAGGGCACTGGCGGACTGGCAGAGTGAGGACAACAGGTTCATGGTCCATGGAGCCACTGCCACTTGCTGCCTCCTGTTATGCGCCACCTTCTCCTGCAAGAAAGAGGGAAGTGTGTCAGTGAGTGTCCTGCAAGATGTTTGGGTGATGTGGCTATCATGGTTGAATAGCTGCCAGTGTGTGTGACCTGTGAGTTGTGGGTGTGCAGCTTGCAACAGTGTTAATGTGTGAGGGTGCGAGGAAGCATCTGATATGAAGAGTTGCATACTGATTGAAAGAGTTTGTTGGTATGTGGGTGGGGGGGGCGGGTGGTGGTGTAGTGCGTGGATCAGTGGATGAGGCTAATGATGCAGTTGGTAGGATATTCCACTTGACTGTTGAACTCACTCAGCTTGACCACTCGTGACAAATCATTGACGTTCTTTCCGCACTGCATCCGTGTTCTATGTTCCTGGCATTGACCTCGTCCACTACTTCCTCCCACTGCCTCTTGAGCATATGTCTGGAGGGTCTCTTTCCCCACTGTGGATACAGGATGCCCCTCCTTTTTTTTACCTCATCCACCAAGGCTTCTAGTACACCATCAGAGAACCTTGGTGCACGTTCTCTCGCAGGCACAGCCATTCTTCAATATATTGCAGCACAGATTCACTTCACAATTGACTTCCACCAGTTCCTGCAGCCACAGTGCACCTCCCCTTTAAGGGGTGCAGGCTGCCTTTAAGTAGTGCTAGCCACTCCTGATATTGGGGCCCCCTGCTGATGCGTGCAGCCATTCAACAACGCAGGTAGCGCTGGCTGTACTCAGCAATCATTTAAATCATCAGGCAGCACGAATGTTATGTGCTGCCTGCATCCCAAGGACCGGGCACAGGTTAATTGCACACCGCTATCCCAGCGCCTGTTTTCGGGGGTTATCCAATATAACCCCCAATTGTCTTTTGGCTACATACAATGCATTTGTCCTGCACCTTTGGATACAGCATATGAGACTAATGGAGAACTGGGAGTAAATTGCACAGAGTATAATTGATAACCAGGGAGTTACATAGAGAATAGTAAATACCTTACCGTGAGTTACACATAAAATATTGGATAAATGAAAGGTAGTTATGCAAAAAATAATAGATACTTGGAAACAAGTTACACAGGAAATAATGGACAGATGCAAGTTACATAGAAAGTAAAAAATAATTGGCAGTGAATTACACAGGCCCTGAAATTATACCATGGGGTGCTAACATCTGACACTTAAAATAGTTGTCTGAAATGACACTACTATTTTACAAAAATGTTAAATGGAATAAGACTCCCCATAGAATAGCAAAGAGGGTGAATACGGGCAAACATTAACATACATACGCTGCATCAAATGACTGCAAGAGGGTGACTGCCAGGCAGATGGTGTCTGCTTGTTCATTTTTTTAATATATTGTTGCCCATTTCCTTCCAGAATCATTGTACTTTGATGTCTCCTACATAACAACAAAATGAAGACAGGTTTGTTGCTTCTGGAACCTGAAGATGATGATGATGATGAAGACAGGTGGGGGGGAAGGACTTCCTTTCTCACAACATGAGGAGGGTTCACGGAAATGAGAGAACTTGGAACAGGACAGCCAGCAGAGAGAGTAAGGAGAGGACAACTTATAGTCCAGTGCTTTTGATGAATTAAAATGGACTCACCAAATAAGATCACTTCACACCTGTCTGTTTTCCCCTCTCACAAAATTCCTTACTGTCAAAGAGTTCAAAACTAGAGCTCTCCGGAAGACAAAGGAAATAGAGGTTAAAATAAAACAGAAAAGGAGATTTATGACAAATGTCAGGTACAGAATACAATAGAAAACCAGGCAGAATACAGAGTGCATGGGGAAATTGAAAAAGGATATAAGAGGGGCAAAGAGAATGTGAGAATAGATTAGTGGGTAACACAATTCTTTTATAAACATATAAAAAGTAAAAGGATAGTTAAAGGAATGGTGGGGCTGATTAGGGACAAAAAAGGAAATCATCTTGTGGAAGCAGAGGACGTGACTGAGGTACTGAATGAATATTTTGCATCTGTCTTCACAAAAGAAGAGGGTGAAGTTAATGTTGCAGTAGAGGAGGAGAGTGTAGAGATATTGGATAGGATCCAAATAGATAGAAAGGAGGTGCTAAATAGGTTAGCGTCATTCAAAGTTAACGAGTCACCTGGTCCAAATGGGATGCATCCTAGATTACTGAGAGAAGCTAGGGTGGAGATAGCAGAAGCTCTGACCACAATCTTTCAATCTTCCTTGGACATGGGAGTGGTGCCAGAGGACTGGAGGATTGCAACTGTTACACCCCTATTCAAAAAAGAGGAGAGGGATAAACCTGGTAACTAAAAGCCAGTCTGTCTAATGTCAGTAGTGGGAAAACTACTAGAGACCATTGTCAAGGGCAAAATTAATTTCACTTGGAGAAGCATGGGTTAGTAAGGGACAGCCAGCATGGATTTGTTAAATGCAAATCATGTCTGACTAACCTGATTGAGCTCTTTGATGAAGCAACAGAGAGGGTTAATGAAGGTAGTGCAGTAGATGTATATATGGACTTTCAAAAGACATTTGATAAAATACCACACAACTGACGTATTCGGAGAATAGAAGCACATGATATTAAAGGGATGGTGGTAATTTGGGTGAGTAATTGACTCAGGGATAGGAGGCATAGAGTAGTGGTGAACGAATGTTTTTCTGAGGTATTCAAAATTATGAGGGGTTTTGATAGAGCAATTAGGGAGAAACTATTTCCTCTGGCAAGTGAGTCGGTAACCAAAGGTCATAGATTTAAAATAATTGGCAAAACTAGAGGGGAAATTAGGAGAATTTTTTTCACACAAAGGGTTGTTAAGATCTGGAATGCACTACCTGAAAGGGTGGTGGAATCAGATTCCATAGGAACTTTCAAAGGGCAATTGGACATGTACTTGAAGAGGAGTAATTTGCAGGGTTATGAGAAAAAAACTGAGTTGTGAGACTAAATTGGACAGCTCTTTCAAAGAGGCGGCACAGGTACGATGGGCCAAGTGGCCTCCTTCTACGCTGTAAGATTCTGTGATTCTATGATTCTATTTCCTTCATAAGGCAGAAGTCTACTTTTCCCTTGCCAACTTCCAGGTAAGCAAGAAAACACAAAAATTAACTTTGAACTCTATGTGGTCAAACAGTTTACTTTGCACAGAAACATTTGTCAAAAGATGCCAACAAAAACATTCTTACTGCCACGTCTACTCTTTGTGCCAGCTAACCTACTTGCTCCTAATTTATTACTCCTACGAGATGCACCCTGAGTGAGATGAGGTTGAGTGGTGCATACTCCTGGAACCTTAGAGACCTGAGGTGACTCTGGTCTCAGTGAGGCTGCTATTGCAGAGGGACCAGCTTCAGGCAACCTTTCTTTTCCAAAGCAAGGGGTACTTGCACCCACGTCTGAAGCGCTCTCATGTGCAGGCATTGGAAGAGGTCTTAAGGAGGCAGATTCATTACCATTCTCGAGAGAGACAGCAAGATCTGTAGCCACACTCGGCAGCCCACTTGTGTTGGGTATATGCTTTGAGCAGGTGAGAGTCAGCAGAGACCAAATAGTCACAACAGATGTTGGAAGCCATGTGAAGGTGTTCAAAGTATCTATTGCAGCAGTGTTCACTGGAACTCTGGAAGGCGCCAAAGTTCTTAGAAGCTCTTCCTGGTGTCTGGATACCGCAGGAATCTCCCAGATTGTCATTCTCTCTAGGATTCTGTTGATCATGAGAAACTTCCTGCAATGTGTTGCTGATGAAGGTAATGGACATCTCCCACTTATCCATCATCTCAATTATAGGCATGGAAACCTGACTGCACATGAGATCTATGCTCATTATTTTGAGGACTGGGCTCCTGAGATCTGGGTCTCTAGGATCCTCAGCCAAAGGTGATTGTTTCTCCCCTCTCTATGGAGGAGTGACATTCTTCCCCTATTCCATTCCCAGGTTCTCATGTCCACTAGTGCTCAGTGCTTCATTTGGTAAAACCCCTTCTAACTCACTAACTACTTCCTTCTGAGTGAGTTCCTCTGTGCTGGTGCAAATAAGATGCCACGACAGAGTTGGTGAAGTGGCAGCAATTGTGGCTCGGCACATGCGAATAGATTGCAATCTGGAAGTGTCTGGGTGATCATTGGAGTGGCCAGCCCCTTCCTACAAGGTACTGCCTATGATGTGAGACACAGAGAGAGTTTGTTTAGCTGTGCAAACAGTGACATACCCTCGTGAAGACACAACATATGATGAGCATTTCCCAGCTTTTACCAACGTTCTCTTGATGCCTGATTTCCAACCTTGCCATCTGCCACAGCCTTTCCTGCTTGTCTGCCTCTGATTTCCAGTGCCTCCTGCTCATGCGGGTTTTAGCGATGGTGCTCCTCCCGATATTGCATTTCTCTGGCGTTGGTTATGGACCAGCTTTTTTTGTGGGGAGAGAGGACAATGTTAATGGCATGGATTATTTTCCCCCATATTTTCCCCCAAGGTGTTTTGTCCTTTAAATGAAGTATCCTTGAAGACTAGCAGTAGCACTTGTGGAAGGTTAAGTGCATTGACTGAGTGGTTTTAAGTATAGATTGTGCTTGAGTATTTTGCAGAGGTTGCCCTTTGCATAAGTGAGTTTCCCTGAACCCAAATGCTGAGAGAGTAAGAGCAGAATACGTAAGGAAGTGAGTGAGGTCTCTGTAAGTGGTACAGAATATGAATTGGCAATAATGTCTTGACTTACCTTGGCCACCCTTGTGAGAGCATTCAACCTCTTTCTGCATTGTGTGGCAGTTCTTGGGGTGGTGGATGTTGCACTGACTGCCTCTGTCCCTCCAAACAGCCTGAACCTTTCATGGGGCTTCCTGCCCTCAGTGCCCAACCACCAAGCTCTTCTGGCCCTGGTTTCGGCCAGCAATACCTCCACGGATACATTGGAGAATCGGGAAGTCATTCCCGCTGCTGACCACCGCCTGCCCCCCACCGGCCCCCCTCTCCGCCAAGGCTGCTGCTCCTTCAGACATTCTTGCATGTGCTTCCTGCAGCTCAAAAATGATGACCCCCATTAACTGACTGTCAGTGACAGTAAGCCAATAAAGATTGATACTTGTTGATGGATACTGCTGGAGAGTCAGGCTTGGAGCTGTTGTATTTGTGCCAGGAATAATGCAGAGTCTTTGCTTATAGATTTATTAGAGGAAATGATACTCACAGACAAAACATATCGGCAATGCAAAGGCTGTGGGAGTCCTCACGTTACAGTTGCTGAGCTCAGTCACAGATGTTTGGCTCCCAGCTCTTCCCTAGCTTCTGTGACAATGCTTTCACTTATATCCCCAGCTAAAAGGCCATTCCATAATGTCCTGCATTCCACGATCTTTACTCTTGCATTACACTAACTTACATCAGTTCAGCATCCCAAAGACTTGTTGACTTCTATGGTATCAGTGAGTGAAAGTTTCATAGCCTTACTCATCTACGTTAATGGTGGCCTGAAAACAGAAATACAGATAAGCTTATCTACAAGGATGTTGAAGCTACACAAAGAACTGGCAATTATCCTTACAACTCTAGCTGTACCAGACATCAAGGCCTTGAAGGTCTGAGCTGACTTGAACATTTTTGCTGCATGGTATTGCCAGCAGATTCTGGAAAAGCTGTTTGTTTGTTACAAAATGAAATCTTTTGACATAAAATGGATTCTTTAATACAACTTTCTGACTAGCATTGCTAACAGTATTACTCCAAACCCACCTGTATTTATAATGATGACCCTGGGAGGAAACACCGGTGGGTTAGTAGCAGAGTTATATGGGCAGATGATAGTCCTGCTCTACAGCTAACCCATTAATTGGAGAAAAATCCAGCCCGTGGTATCTTGTTTATGCAAAGTTACAGTGGCAGAGTGGGAGAGAAATTCCCGGTCACTATTCCAAGAAATCTAGAGTAATAATCAGTAACTACAAAGGTACCTTGAATTCACACAGTCCTCTGCAATCTTCTGCCAAGGTTGTTCCAATAATGGTGCTCAGATCAAAGGTTTCCTTTGAGTTGGTTTACTAACTTGGCAAGACTCAGATGAAGAGAATTTCTCTCCAATATCTTTGCTGATGCTTGACCATCACATGGATATGTTTGCTCTCTTCCGGTACAGAATACAAAAGCAAGGAGGGAATACTTAACTTGTACAAAACGTTAGTTAGGCCTCGGTTGAAGTACTGTGTAAAATTGTGCCCAACCCATCATGGAAATTATATAAAAGCAATAGAAAAGGTACAATGTTGATTCACTAGGACATTACTGGGTTTGAAATAGAGAATTTCAAAGTAAAAGCTTTTTCCACTAGAGTTGAGAAGGCTGAAGGTGACCTGATAGAGATCTTCAAGATTATTACTTAACTTCAAACTGCTCAATGTGAATTAAGAAAAATTATAAGCCACATAGCCATGTCCTGGTTTGTAGGCTTTGCAGTTACATCCAATGGCTCTAATTGGAGCACTGTGGTAGACTATTTTTTAAAAATTCATTCATGGGATGTGGGCGTCACTGGCAAGGCCAGCATTTATTGCCCATCCCTAATTGCTCTTGACAAGGTGGTGGTGAGCTGCCTTCTTGAACTGCTGCAGTCCGTGTGGTGAAGGTTCTCCCACTATGGTACATATGCAGTAACATAGCAGTGATGTCAATCATAACATTTACAACCTCGTCATTTATCTTTCGGTCTCCCTGCCATGATTTGTCACATATACTGACCCAAGGACAATTTATTAAATGTGATCACAACTTTAACAAACTTGGTGCGAAGAAATGTTTCAAAATACCCCAGTTTAATACCTCTCCTGCATCTTTGGTTACATGTTGGAGAGATGTCTTCTTGATCCTTTCTTCAATTAAATCACTTACAAAGCACAGGTACTTTCAAGCTTGGCTGAATGTGCTCGTTTTAGTGAACCTCTTCAATCAGGATTCTGACCCTGCCACAGCACTGAAACTGGACTAATCAAAGTCACAAATTACATCCTATGTGATTGTGACCATGGTGCACTATCCTTCCTCATCCTTCTCAACCTTTTTGTAGCCTTTGACACCGTCTTCCTCCAACGCCTCTCCCCTGTTGTCCAGTTGAGTGAGACGGCCCTCGCTTGGTTCCACAGTTGCCTATCCAATTGTACCCAGAGTATTTCCAGCAATGGCTTCTCTTCCCATTCCTGCATCATTACCTCTGGAGATCCCAAGGATCTAATCTTGGCCTCCCTCCTGTTCCTCATCTACATTCTGACCCTCAGTAGCATCATCTGAAGACATGGTGTCAGGTTCCACATGATGCACTCTGACGAAACCCAGCTTTACATCTCCATCATCTATCTCGATCCCATTACTGCCTCTGTGGTGTCAGCCTGCTTGTCCAACATCCAGCCATGGATGAACTGTAATTTCCTCCAGTTAAACATTGGAAGACCGAAGCTATCATCTTCACTACCTCTCCCCCCATCCCCCCACAAACACCGATCCCTCGCCATTGATTCTATCCCCCTCCTTGGCTATAGTCTCGGGATGAACCAGGCCGTTCGCAAATCTGCGTCTTATTTGACCCTGAATCGTGCTTCTGACCCCATATCTTCTCCATCCCAATGATCACCTACATCCACCTCAGGAACATTGCCTGCCTCTGCCCCTGCCTCAGCTTATCTGCTGCTAAAACCCTCATCCATGCTTTTGACATCTCCAGACTCAACTATTGCAATGTTCTCCTGGCCAGTATTGCAATGTTCTCCTCCCATCCTCCACCCTCCATAAATGAGCTCATCCAAAACACTGCTGTCCATATCCTAACTTGCACCAATTTCCGATGACCCATCACCCTTGTGCTCGCTGACCTACATTGGCTCCAGGTTTCCAAATGCATCCAATTTAAAATTCTCATCCTTGTGTTCAAATCCCTCTATGACCTCACCCCTCCCTATCTCTGTAACTTTCTCCAGCACTACAATACTCTGAGAAGTTTATGTTCCTCCAACTGTGGCCTCTTGTGCATCCCCCACTCCCTTCACTGCACCATTGGCAGCTGTACTTTCGGCCACTTAGACCCTAAGCTATGGAGTTCCCTCCCTAAATCTCTCTGTCTTTCTACTTCTTCTTCCGTCCTGTAAGACCCTCCTTAAAACCTACCTCTTTGACTATGCTCGTCACCCTTTCTAATATCTCCTTCTTTGGCTCGGTATCAATTTTTGTCGGATTACGCTTCTGTGGAGCACCTTGGTACATTTTCCAACATTAAATGCGCTATATAAATGCAAGTTGTTGTTGTTATTGTTGTTGAGTCAAATTCACCGTGTCCAACCAGCTCACACAGATTTCTAACAAGTGATTCTATATTTTCTCCCCTTTTTTGACTACATTGGTCAAAATGCCCTTTCCTAAATTAAGTAATTATGTTATGTTTTGGAGCAAAGTATTCACTGAAATTTTGCAACACTGCTTAATAATTATTTCTCTGATCTTCTGACTCATGAGAAAGCTTTATAAATGTGCTCTGCTGCTTTGGCCCATACTATAAACAAGTGTTAATTTGTAAACCACTTTCCTTTTTGTGAAGCTATATCGTAGTCCTAAACTGTGAAAATCTTTTTTTTCCGTGCTGGGTTTAGGGAAGGGCGGCTGAATTTAGACATATTAAAAACTTATATTTTCTATGACTGCTGGACAGTTTTAGCTTACTTCTGATATCTTATCATATGACTAGGCTGAGGTACGTCTTGGCTTTTAGACAGATCCATTAACAAGAAACTAAACAGCCTTCGTTTTCTGCAACACACTCCTGAAATGTCCAGCAATTGTTTGAATAAACAAATATTCCAATCTCCGTCACCCGCTGGATTCTGTGGACATATCAGTAGTCAACCATGGCTGGGTTTCTGGATGCAACAGGCAACATGTCTTATTCGTATGGTTGGTGGAAGAGGCTGAGCTCATTGGTGGCTTTAATGTACTTGCTGGTGTGAATTGAAATCAGAATAGAAAATGCTGGAGAAGCTCAGCCAGTCAGGCAACATCTGTGGAGGTGAGACAACATTCACCTGAGGAAGGAGGAAGCCTGCGAAAGCTTGTGAATTTCAAATAAAATTGTTGGACTATAACTTGGTGTTGTAAAATTGTTTACAATTGTCAACCCCAGTCCATCACCGGCATCTCCACATCGTGGAGAAAGAAACAGAGTTAACATTTCAGGTCAAAGACCTTTGGTCAGTTGTGATGGTGCCTGACCTGCTGAGCTTTTCCAGCATTCTCTGTTTCTCCATCACATTTCCAGCAGCCCCACTATTGATACTGGTCTAATTATGATGTGGAGATGCCGGTGATGGACTGGGGTGGACAAATGTAAGGAATCTTACAACACCAGGTTATAGTCCAACAAATTTATTTTAAAATCACAAGCTTTCGGAGATTATCTCCTTCGTCAGATGATTGAATGAAAAGGTTCTCAAATCGCATATCTTATACGATGTTGGGACAGCATCACACCAATCAAAAGGTGTCGTTGTTATTCAAACAGGCCAGTCACGGAGAACAGAACGTCCCAGTACACTCGATATACATTGTGTCTTTTACACAGGCAAGCAGAAAGAAACTTAAAATGGCAGAGAGAGAGAGAGAATTTTAAAAAACATATAAATTTTTTCCCCCTTTTCGCTGGTGGGGTTACGTGTAGCGTGACATGAACCCAAGATCCCGGTTGAGGCCGTCCTCATGGGTGCGGAACTTGGCTATCAACTTCTGCTCGACGATTTTGCGTTGTCGTGTGTCTCGAAGGCCGCCTTGGAGAACGCTTACCCGAAGATCGGTGGCTGAATGTCCTTGACTGCTAAAGTGTTCCCCGACTGGGAGGGAACCCTCCTGTTTGGCGATTGTTGCGCGGTGTCCGTTCATCCGTTGTCGCAGCGTCTGCATGGTCTCGCCAATGTACCATGCTCCGGGGCATCCTTTCCTGCAACGTATGAGGTAAACAACGTTGGCCGAGTCACAGGAGTATGAACCATGTACCTGGTGGGTGGTGTCCTCTCGTGTGATGGTGGTATCCGTGTCGATGATCTGGCATGTCTTGCAGAGGTTGCCGTGGCAGGGTTGTGTGGTGTCGTGGACGCTGTTCTCATGAAAACTCATCAATTTGTCCGACCACACCCTTCAACCAGACGAAATCGAGGTTCTCAGCCGAGGGCTCAATTTCTGCCCCACCACCAAAATGGACCGCATCGGTCTCGCGGCGGACACAGAGGAATTCATCAGGAGAATGAGGCTCCGGGAATTTTACCACAAACCCCAAGATTTCAACAGTGAACCCAATGAGACAATCAATGATCCAGAACAGCAGACAGAGGGATCCACGGTACAGCAACCGAAGAGGAAAGAGTCAAACTGGACTCCTCCGGAGGGTCGCTACCCTCAGCTTGACATGTATGCCCAAGCTGTCAGGAAATGCGTCAATGCCAGATTCATCAGGCGCACTCAGAAGACAGTCCAGAATGTCACCCGAGCACAACGCAACGCCATCAACGCTCTCAAGACCAACCGAAACATCGTCATCAAACCAGCGGACAAAGGAGGAGCCATTGTCATACAGAACAGAACGGACTATTGCAAAGAAGCATACCGACAACTGGACAACCAGGAACACTACAGACGGTTACCCGCAGATCCGACCAAAGAACACACCCACCAGCTCAACAAACTGATCAAGACCTTCGATCCAGACCTTCAAAGCATCCTACGCACTCTCATCCCACGTACTCCCCGCGTGGGAGACTTCTACTGCCTCCCAAAGATACACAAAGCCAACACACCCGGACGTCCTATCGTATCAGGCAATGGAACCCTGTGTGAGAACCTCTCTGGATACGTCGAGGGCATCCTGAAACCCATTGTACAGGGAACCCCCAGCTTCTGTCGCGACACTACAGACTTCCTACAAAAACTCAGCACCCACGGACCAGTTGAACCAGGAACACTTCTCACCACGATGGACGTCTCGGCACTATACACCAGTATCCCCCACGATGACGGCATCGCTGCAACAGCCTCAGTACTCAACACCAACAACAGCCAATCTCCAGACACCATCCTACAACTCATCCGCTTCATCCTGGATCACAATGTCTTCACCTTCAATAACCAGTTCTTTACCCAAACACACGGAACAGCCATGGGGACCAAATTCGCACCCCAATACGCCAACATTTTCATGCACAAGTTCGAGCACGACTTCTTCACTGCACAGGACCTCCAACCAACACTATACACCAGATACATCGACGACATTTTCTTCCTATGGACCCACGGCGAAGAATCACTGAAGAGACTACACGATAACATCAACAAGTTCCATCCCACCATCAAACTCACCATGGACTACTCCTCAGAATCGGTTTCTTTCTTGGACACACAAATCTCCATCAAAGACGGGCACCTCAGCACCTCACTCTACCGCAAGCCCACGGACAACCTCACGATGCTCCACTTTTCCAGCTTCCACCCCAACCACGTCAAAGAGGCCATCCCCTATGGACAGGCCCTACGAATACACAGGATCTGCTCAGACGAGGAGGAACGCGATGGACACCTACAGACGCTGAAAGACGCCCTCGTAAGAACGGGATATGACGCTCGACTTGTCGATCGACAGTTCCGACGGGCCACAGCGAAGAATCGCATAGACCTCCTCAGAAGACAAACACGGGACGCAACCAACAGAGTACCCTTCGTCGTCCAGTACTTCCCTGGAGCGGAGAAACTACACCATGTTCTCCGCAGCCTTCAACATGTCATCGATGACGACGAACACCTCGCTAAGGCCATCCCCACGCCTCCACTGCTCGCCTTTAAACAGCCACCCAACCTCAAACAGACCATCGTTCGCAGCAAGTTACCCAGTTTTCATGAGAACAGCGTCCACGACACCACACAACCCTGCCACGGCAACCTCTGCAAGACATGCCAGATCATCGACACGGATACCACCATCACACGAGAGGACACCACCCACCAGGTACATGGTTCATACTCCTGTGACTCGGCCAACGTTGTTTACCTCATACGTTGCAGGAAAGGATGCCCCGGAGCATGGTACATTGGCGAGACCATGCAGACGCTGCGACAACGGATGAACGGACACCGCGCAACAATCGCCAAACAGGAGGGTTCCCTCCCAGTCGGGGAACACTTTAGCAGTCAAGGACATTCAGCCACCGATCTTCGGGTAAGCGTTCTCCAAGGCGGCCTTCGAGACACACGACAACGCAAAATCGTCGAGCAGAAGTTGATAGCCAAGTTCCGCACCCATGAGGACGGCCTCAACCGGGATCTTGGGTTCATGTCACGCTACACGTAACCCCACCAGCGAAAAGGGGGAAAAAATTTATATGTTTTTTAAAATTCTCTCTCTCTCTCTGCCATTTTAAGTTTCTTTCTGCTTGCCTGTGTAAAAGACACAATGTATATCGAGTGTACTGGGACGTTCTGTTCTCCGTGACTGGCCTGTTTGAATAACAACGACACCTTTTGATTGGTGTGATGCTGTCCCAACATCGTATAAGATATGCGATTTGAGAACCTTTTCATTCAATCATCTGACGAAGGAGATAATCTCCGAAAGCTTGTGATTTTAAAATAAATTTGTTGGACTATAACCTGGTGTTGTAAGATTCCTTACACTGGTCTAATTAGACAGCAGAGCAGGGGTACTGTGATTGGTGTAAGGCTCGGTGACTCCGATTGGATATAATTTGACTGCCGGCCTTGATTGGTGGAGATCGCAGTACACATTTCATTGGCTGACCTGTCCCGCCGGCTCAGCCTGATTGTTTCTCATTGGCTGCAGCGTGAGCCTCGCTTGCCGCTGTCTCCCGCTGATTGGCCGCCGCTCCGTTTCTGGGCCTGCTGCGATTGGTTTGCCCGCGGTGGTCGCGCGCCCGCCCGGGTTTCGGTGGGACCTCGCTGAGTGAGCTCGTCCATTGGCTCCGCCCCCCCCCCCTCGGCCGGCCGACCCCCCCACCCCCACCCCCACCGAGCCGACCCACTGCCCCGCCCTCCCCTTATACACGGCCGCCCGCTGGCGCCATGGCCGAGTGCGACCCGGACACCAAGAGGCAGAAGATGGCGTCGGTGTTGGAGCAGCTGAAGGAGTTCACGGTGGTGGTGGCCGATACCGGGGACTTCAACGGTAAGAGCTGAGGGGTACAGTCCGGTCCAGTCCGTCTCCATGGCAACCTCGCTGTGTGAGCCGATAAAGAGCGGGCCTTTTAACCTGCTCCTTTACCCCCGATGTGGAGATGCCGGTGATGGACTGGGGTTGACAACTGTAAACAATTTTACAACACCAAGTTATAGTCCAGCAATTTTATTTTAAATTCACAAGCTTTCGGAGGCTTCCTCCTTCCTCAGGTGAACGAAGGACCTTTACCCCCGGCCTGGTTGGTGGGTGAGGCAGCCCCCGGGACTCTGTCTTATGATGCAGAGACTGGGGTGGGGAAATGGGTGAGGGGTTTGAGATTTAATGGTCATAGTGGGAGACGCCATGGGGGCCATCACTTTAATCAGTTAAAGCTTTGTGACTCTGAGCCCTTCAAGTTACTGGGCTTCTTAATGAATTGTAAACAATTTTACAACACCAAGTTATAGTCCAGCAATTTTATTTTAAATTCACAAGCTTTCGGAGATTTTCTCCTTCCTCAGGCAAATGTTTTCTCCTTCCTCAGGTAAATGAGATTTACCTTCTTAATGAAGGTAAATCTCAGCACTTCAGCCTCGGGTGTGCAGACTGTGGGCTTATGAGCCCCGTAAACTCTCTCTCTTCCCACTCCTGCACTGTTACCTCCAGAGTCTCCCAAAGAGCCATCCATAGCCCCCATCCTCTTCCTCATCTACATGCTGCCCCTTGACCGCATGATGTGGGATCAGCCTCCATGTGTACGTGGATGACCCCCCCCCCCCCCCCCCACTTCCAAGCTTTTTCAACCCCTTTGGCTGCCTCTTGTCAGACTGCTTGTCTGACATCCAGTCTTGGATGAGCCACAATTTCCTCTAGTTATACACTGGGAAGACTGATTCTATTCCCCTCCCCAGTAACTGTTTCAGGTCTAACTGTGAGGCTCCCAAGTGTGCACCTAAAACAGATGTCAAAGTTGAAGATGTATTAAAGTAGCTGATGCTTTTAAATCAAAATTGATTGAGTCTCTGTTCAAATGTGTGTATCTTGGTTAGGAACAAGTTCTGGCATTGCACAATATTTTGCTTCCTGATGTTTTGCCAGAGATGAAGGGGAGAAGGAAAGGTGTGGCCTAATTCCAGATAGGAATGTTGTTTTTTTTTAGAATACTCAAGTCAACTTTTATTTCATCATGTAGAGATGATCTGTGCATTGCAACATGCACCCCTTCCAATAAAAAAAACCAGGATGTGGCAAGTGACAATGTGGTGGAGCTGCTGTAAACCACTGTCCTGTATACTCTGCACCAAATTCCACTGCAAGAGCAGGCTTGGCTATAATGCTCCCCATAGTCAAATAAAGGAATACTTGCATTTATTTGGTGTGTTTTACATCCTCTGTGTCCTAAAGTGCTTCACAGAAAATTAATTGTGATCTAATGCCCATTTGTTCACAGCAAGGTCTCACAAATAGAAAATATGTTTTGGTGGTTGCTTGAAGGATAAATATTGGCCAGGACACTGAGCGAACTCTTGCTCTTCTGATCTGTTACATCCACCTAAACAAGCAAATGGGTCTCTGTCTCATCTGAAAGATGGCACTTGTGACAGTGCAGCTTTTCCTTAGAACTGCGCTGAAGTGCCAGGTTAATTCAGCTCAAGTGCTGGAGTGAGGCTTGAATCCATAACCTAATGCAGAGGAGAGTGCTCCCAATTATGCTGTTGAATAGCTGACATTAAGCATGCATTTAAGTGCAGTGCTGCTGATGGAAGTGTACCATGGTGGAAGAGCTCATACCTTGAAGTGAAGAGAGTCAGCTATTACAATGCTAACTTGGCTGAACTATTCAGAATGGCAAATATTCAGCAACAAAAGGAAAGCCTGAGTGTTTGAAAGATTTTGGATAGTACCATGTAAATTTGAATCTAGCAATGCCACCTATCTATTTTTGGACTAGTCTGATTTTGAGTGGGATGTCTGAAATTTTTTAAGACGGTTTGGACCCAAAGTCATTTTCTTCATAACAGTTTCTCTCTTCCCTCCCCATCTCAACCCCTCAATGTGTGTTTCACATGTGGAGATGTTAGTTTTTTGACTAATTATCAGCCAGGCAACTTTTGACTTAAGCTGTAACTTCAACCCCTGTCTCTTATAATGGACTCAGCAAAGAGTCATCCTTAGAAAAAAACTGATTATTTAAAATGACTGCTTCTTGTAGAATACTTGGTATGCATACTTCAGTTGTATTGTATATTGTTTTCTGTGCTGGACTGATGTTTCCTATACTGCAGTGTTTGAATTAATACAGGGTCAGTGGGTGTTGCCTGAATGGTTGGATAAAGTGTCACTGAACAAAAGATAATGTTGCTACAATACCAGCCTGTCTGAACTGAGTGGGGTGACCTATGTGGTCTGTAAAACAGTAACTATTAAAGTCGATCCAGCAAAACTAGTGGAGGCTTTTTTGTTGCTGCTGCTTGTGTATCTGTTCAGAATGAGGATTTGAAAGCACTTTGCAGAAGGAATGTTTGGATGCAAGTTGAATTGAGCTTTGTTGCACCCTTAAAGGCTGTACTATGATGCAATACAACCATTTCATTTTATTCAATCTCTTTTTGTACCAGTACAGTGAATTGTAACTGACAAACACTGCTGCCTCATTAAAACTGCTCTGCTGTATGATGTGGGTGGTTTATACTCAATGTGTCACCTGTAAAGCTGGATAACACAAGAACAACTTGTACATTTCTAAAATTGGTCTGAATCAATGAATTCTATATTGAAATTGAATATTTAGTTAAATTGCTGTAATCACCTAGTAAATGATATTAAAATGGTTGACTGTATAGGACTTTGAGAAACAAACTGTATCCTACTTATGGCATTTGCCCACTTGTAGAATATAACTCTACACCATTACCCCATCTCACTGACTTGAATTGTGTAGAATTCTGTGTAAAATGGTTAGATTGTCACCTTTTTGTTTACACAATGCTCCTCACACTTGTGAGGCATCCCTCTCCTTTGCATAAGTATTCTATTACTATTTCCACCTACCAAAGTAAATAGAATTAAAATGAAACTAATGCTCTAGCAAAAATACAAAATGCTGGAAACACTTAGCAGGTCAGTCAGCATCTGCCTTTTTTTTTCTGCTCAGTGATTTATGGGCTGAAATGCTGAAGACTTGCACTTACTGTCAAGGATCACTTGGGCAAGGTATCAGAGATTGCCCAGTGCTCCTGGATCAGATTTTAGTCCGGGGTGGGTGGGGTTGTTCCAAGTATAAACTGTCTTTGTCGGGCTAGTTTTAAGATCCAACTTTCTCAATGTGGAGCAACTGTGAAAAATACAGTATCTTTGTACATCTGGCATCTTTAAATTTAACAAAGTGTTGTGTTTCCAGCATCTTTAAGGGATTGGTACCTGCCCCGTGATGAGAAATGAGTACTGCGGTGCCTGCAAACCACCTTAAATTCTCTGTCTTATTTGTAAAAACAAAAATCTAAAAAAACCTTTGATATTTTCTTAAAATGTTGGGTTATTTTGAACAGGAAAATTTAAATAGCACTTTTTTTAAGAATGAGTACTAGTTCTTGACTGGCTCAGATGAATTTATGCAGTTCAGGTTGCAGAAAATAAATTGTGCGCAGATTGGTACCCAAGCATAAAGAGAACATTTAAAGTGTATCTGTGTAGTTTATATACACTTGTGTCTAACTTGCTGTAATTTGAACCACTTCTGCATTCCATGAAAAACTGGACCTCGCCTTGTTGTTCAACATCTAGGCAGGGCACAAACTGCTTAGTCACTTTGACTTTGCAGGAAGCAATGATTGCAGAGTTATTAAAAGTACGTCGTAAGTAGGGCTTTTGTTACAATATTATCTAGATACTTGTGCTGTGCTATGGGCAAATAGCTGAAATAAGTGTGCACTTAATTTTAAAAAAGCTTTTTTTCTCCCCCATAAAATTGAATGTATCTATCTCTCTCTCGTCTGTGCTTTCCTGGAGACAATTTGTGCCTTGTTTAGTGTTGATTTTCTTTTTCCTTTTTTTCATATAGCATAATACTTATAACCAATGGTTGAATATGTTGCTTTTCATATACAGCCATTGATGCATACAAACCCCAGGATGCCACCACCAACCCTTCACTCATACTTGCTGCTGCTCAGATGCCAGCCTACGCAAAACTATTGGATGATGCCATTGAATACGGAAAGAGCCATGGCGGGTAAGAAATCTTTAAGCTCAAACCTTAGCGGTAATGTCAGCTTGGACCTTTTTTTATAAAAGTTGTGATCCAAACATGGGAAGAAGCCAAATAGTAGGCACCTCCTGCTCATATTAGATCCACAGTAAACTTCCAAAATATTGTATGCTTGTAGGAAAACCTTTTTTTGTCTTTTGGAATCAAAAACTTACGGTGGTGCACATGATGGTTTTGACATAGGTTACCCTTAAAAGCAGCGATAGGTGTAGGGAAGCTCCAACAATTTTCCAGCTTAGTGACTTTGAAGCAAACATTAATATTGTAGTAATAAAACTACTTGGACGTCAAGAATATTTCCTGTTATTACCCATATCTCTAAAGTAAACCTTTCAATGATGGAGGACATAGATGCTTTCACTTCCACCTGCTTTTATGGGGCCCGTTTAAAATTCTGTCTTTTAGTTGTACTCCCAATTTGTAAAAAAAAATTATCTAAAATTCCCCTTTTGAAGTAATTTTTGAGTTAATCATGGTACAGAAGTGTGAAGATGTTTATGTTCATACGCAGCCAGTGATACTAATAGAAGAATTATCTTCTCAGTGGTATTGGTTGTCTGATTTGAGCTTGGACAAGCTAACTTATGATCCCTGTGGAGCTCCTAGAGGATTAATAATCAGAATTGTGGTTGTCTAACTTGGAAACTACCTGAAGGTTTTAAAGATGGGTAAAATCAAACAGTGCCTTAATGGAAATAGAATATTTCTAGGATTTGAAATAGACTCCTATTTCCAGTCAAATTATAACTGCAAGTGTTCTGACATGGCCCTGGCTACCGATGCATGAATAATTAATTTGAAATGGGTTCATTATGTGGTAAGCTTCTTCATAGTAAGACCAGTTGTGTTTACCATGTACTGAACGGGATTCTCTTTAGATATTAATGCATCGGCAGCCAGGGCTCTGCTTAAAGATACACAAGATTACTCTAGTTGCCCTTAAACTTGACAAACCCATCTGCAATTCATGACATTATTCAAATGAACATTCTAATCCAATTTGTAGTGGTTAACCTGGCACTAAATGCTGCTCAAAAGGGTGTATTGACTATTGTCACATTCTCATAACAGTAAACCCGTTTCATTTATTGCTGTTCTGTTTCTTCCTTTGCATTTTCTTTGACAAAACTGGTGTATCAGATTGGAAGAAATCTTTCTAGCAATGTTTTAAAATAAATTTGAAATTCTCTAGTTTTTAAAGGCAGTAATTGATAAAAGCGGAATAGGATGGGTTACTAAGCTTGCTGTGAGTAGCTAGAATTATTTCTATATCACGTTTTATACTCTGAAATGGCATTAATTCTATATGGAGAAGCTGAATTGCACTTGGAATTATCTGGTTTGTCTTCAGTGAGATCTAGCCAAGTTGGTGGTTTAACAGAATGGTGTTGCCTTGCATGATTAAGGGCCTACGCTAGACTCGCTTACCTTTCTTACAGATACTGACAGCTGTGTACCTCCAGCATTTTAGTTTTATTTTAAAAATGCCCTTTATAATTAATGTTGAATCCATTCCCCTGCAATCAAGGCTGATCGACTCACTGGTAAATACTCCGTGTTTGGGAGTGTTACTCTATAGAAAAGGCTACGCACTTTGTTCTGGGGTTGCCCCTGAATCCCAACTGCCCCTTTCTGAGGCAAGGGTGTGCTGCCAGGGTTTTTTTTTTGTGCCTCCCTTTTGCTGGTCCCCTGTGTAACAATCAATGCAATTGTTTTAGCACAGTGTATTTTTATATCATGTTGGTGCATGGGCTGATAGTGACACTCCTTCTGTTTATATTTTTTTAAAAAAGGAAATTATATAAAGTCTTTAGATTGCAAATTACAAAGTTCTGTTGTCCTCTGATAAGTTGAGTTTAGTATCTACAATCCAGTGTCTAAAATAGCAGTATACTTGCTGATGATTTAATATGTAAATGAATCTGTTCCAGATCTGAGGCAGAACAAATGTCCAATGTCATGGACAAGCTGTTCATCAACTTTGGGGTGGAAATTTTGAAGAAAATTCCAGGCAGAGTTTCTACTGAAGTTGATGCAAGGTAAAAGCAGTTAATACACAAGAACTGAGGCATATGATGACACAATTGATTATACCAGATTTTTAAAGCATATCTGGCCCAATAGAATTTGGTTGCCCAATATGCTTTTGCCCAACATGCTTTAAATACAATCCACTCTAAGTATTTGTACAATGTATTAAAACTTTTGTACCATCTTGAAGTCACTTGCTGACTTCTTGACCATAATGCTTCTCTCTTTTTGTGTTGTCTGTAAATTGATAGTGATCCCTCTGCCCAAGTGCAGATCATTATGTTGTAGGGCAATGGTTCCGACAATGACCCTTGGAAGGACACCGCTATTCACATCCCTGTAGTCTGAAAATCATCAATTAGATTTTTTTTTTTTGCAATTGAATCCACTTAAGAAATTTAGAGAGAACAGAGGTTCAGACCTGTACTCTTTTTATGTAAGGGGGCATAAGGAGCAGATTAAAGGGGAACAATTTTTGAAGAGTTGAATGCGGTGCCTGACTGATGATGTTGGGCAGCAGTCACCATTATGCTTTATTGAAATCCTAGTGACAACCATGCAAAAAAAAATTAATTTACAGTTTGAGGTCTATATCTGACACTAGTTGCATTTGTAGACTTTGCTTGTAACTAGTAATGCTTTCACAACAACTTTAATGTATATTAGAGTAAATGTCTTGGGGGCTATGAGACCAATGAAATGGGGAAAGGGGCAGAAAATAGAATCATGTTTGTGACTGATTAACTGGAAGCTATGTGCCTGCTGCTCACTCGTCTTGATCTATGCTAGGTTGTCATTTGACAAAGATACTATGGTCAAGAAGGCCCAACGCCTAATTCAGTTGTATAAGGAGGCAGGGATCAGCAAGGAACGTGTTCTCATCAAACTTGCTTCCACGTGGGAAGGAATCCAGGCTGGGAAGTAAGTGCTATTTTGTACCTGCATGAATGACTTAAAGTGTAAGATAGGACCTTACGAATTGAGTGGGTGTGAATATTGTACCTTTTAATCTGAGCTTTTCTGAGAGGCTGACCAAATCCATTTTATAATCCCAGTACCTGTGGAAACAGTGAAGATTCTGTTCCTTACCCTTAGTGCCTGATGTCAGCTTAAAGTTTACTAAGCCTTTGTTAGCTGAATTATAAAGAACCATTTGGGAATTATTGTGCATGCATTTGGCCTGATTTCATGTGAGAACTTAAGCCACGAGAAATTAAGTGGTGATATTGCAACAATTCTACAGCTCATCTAAAGCTTGTGCACCTGCTAAAACTTCATGTCTGTCTACATAGTCCAAACATCTGAACAGATTAGCAGTTTGAATGCTGTATTTTGTGTTTTGACTGTCATGCTAAGAATATGCTTTGAATAAAAACTAACTACTTCTGATGTGAACCACTTTTTCTTCCCTTTCCTCCCGATCTTGGTGTACACATAATCCTTGAGCTACTGTGATCAGTTTACTGTTCCAACTGGGCATAGTTTAACCTGAATAACTGTCTGTTCTAGGATCCTTGAAGAACAGTGTGGCATTCACTGCAACATGACTCTGCTTTTCTCATTTGCTCAGGCGGTTGCCTGTGCAGAGGCTGGGGCAACACTAATTTCCCCATTTGTGGGTCGTATTCTGGACTGGCACGTGGCCAACACAGATAAGAAAAGCTACGAACCATCGGCGGACCCAGGTACATTCATCTAACCATTCAGTTCCATATTAAGCCAAAGACCAATAGCAAACATTAACTGATTGTTTGAATTTGTATAGCTGTGTCCTTTTTTTTGACTGGAAACTGTATTGAAATTGCCCGAACTCCTTTTATTTGGGAGGACTTTCCAGCTGACCTTGATGACTATTTTGTCTGTAACATCCTCCATTTACTATAAAACTAAGAATTGGTGTCCCATGGTAAAAGCCCTGCTGTTGCTGCTTGAAATATTGGTACAGAATTTGAGTCATCCTTCAGTGAATAACTTTGTCGCAAGTGCTTGGCTATCATTCAGTTGTGCTGAAACATTGGGATTATTGTGTACTATGGCGCATTACATATCCCATAAACCACATTTTCCTTGCATAAGTTATGCTTTGACTCTGCCCTTTTACACCACACAAAGTACCACATGCACCAACATGGGGCTGATTGCGAATGAAGTGTTTTGAAACCTTACATTTTCTTTAGGGTTCTTGCCATCGCTTACTAGGAAATGATGACTGCTGATAAACTGGTATCTAGCTGTTTACCTGAATTGTAACACAGGCAGTTCTGTGTAATGGCCAAATGAAACATCCCATCATTTGCTTGTTTAACTAATCTCCAAACTATCGAACCTGACCAGTCACACTGCTCCATTCTTTTTTTCTCTCCTTTTTTAGTTTTATCCTTTTGCTTTTTGCAAACCTTTGTGGGATCTCTTTCTTTCAAATCGCCCATTGACTCTCTTTTTTTAAATATTGGGTGAGCCGGTAAATGAACTGGTTTATGAGATTGTTGGAATGTAGTAACAGACCATTTTCTGCCCGCCTGCCCCCCCCCCCCCATTTAATTTTGATTGCATCTATATCCATACTCTAGGGATTTCTTATTCTTTGCACTTAATAACTGCTGATTTACAAACTATTGTAACGTTAGTTATGAACCTGATTTTGCTGTAGGTGTACAGAGTGTAACGAAGATCTACAACTATTACAAGAAGTTTGGGTACAAAACTATTGTCATGGGGGCGTCATTCCGTAACACTGGAGAAATCAAGGCATTGGCTGGCTGTGACTATCTCACAATCTCTCCAAAACTGCTGGAAGAACTTAGCAAAGATACTGAGAAGCTAACCCCTGCTTTGAGTACTAAAGGAGGTAAGTTGTCTTTCAACTGAATTATCAAACCAACAGGGCAATCTAGCTGTAGTTAATAATGACAGTGTAGACTTGAGGGTGTAATGCATATGTCAAGCAGCAACCCGCTCAACTTGAGCAACTGTGAGTGAGATCTCTGGTTGCCAATGTTTGTGAATCTAACGTAGACTAAATGTATTGAGAGGAAAGCTTTTTCTACTTTTAAACATAGATTGAGCACCTGTGGAAACATAGTCTGAGTATGCAGTATACAGCCTATAGAACTAGAAGAGTACAAATATGCACAACTTCACTGTACCCTCTTGTAACTGGCATAAGAAAATGTATAACGACCACTATGTAAACCAATAAACGATCTTAAAGTCAAGATCTTTTCCAGTTGGATGTGTAACAGTTGGCTTCATGAAAAGTTTTGAACAAAAAGTGGATTAATACCTTGAACAATATTATCACATACTTTTGTCTGAAGCTCCTGAGAGTGAAAGGCCATTTGCTTAGATGTAGCTGTACAGTGCTACTCATAGTTTGACATTCTTAAGAGGTACATAGCTGTGATTAATAAAATAACTACTGAATTCTCAATACATGAATCAATATATGGCTGTTGAAGCATCTATACCTCCTGATTAAGGATGCATAGCTGGTAGTGTGCCCTACTTTGATGATCTTCACAACTGAACTCTTAACAGTTTAATAAAAGCAGATGTTGGAAATCTGAAATAAAAACAGAGAATGCTAGAAAACACTCAGCAGATCAAGCAACGTCTGGAGAGAGAAACAGAGTTAATGTTTCAGGTCGATGACCTTTCATCAGAACAGTATAAACTGATTAACAAATCTAAGTTCAGTTTCTGCTGCAAGATCAGTTGTCTGAAATAGAGCTGCTTTTGTGACCTGTTGACTTTTGAAGTAGAATGTTCCTTAGCTGAGTCCTCCATCTCTATTTCTACCTGAATTTTTTTTTTGGATCCTATTTCAAATGAAAACCTGTGTTCTAAAGTTCCTGTGTGTCAACGTAGTGTTTGAATTTCCATCTTTTCTCCCTTTTATTTTGATTGATCTAATGGATCACCCATGGCATTGTACAAAGGGAGTCAAGACCAAGTTTAGTTTTCAGGTGAAGTGGGATCAGAGGGCTAGGGATAATTCTGGTCCAGGGTGTGGATCACAATTTATGCCAAGTTTATGGCGGGAGGGCACTGATCTTTGAAGAAAACTGGTTCCAAATCAGTTTAGTTGTTCCCATCTTCAAAATGGATGGTGAGAGCCTCTGCAGAAAGAAAAAAAGCCAAGTATTGGGAGGGCAAAATTGAAAGTAAAGACAAGTGCAGTTTTAATTAATATTTTTAATCCGTGTCTTGTAGTTTAAGCTTATAGGAATTAAGCTCTACTTGATGTTTTAAAGTTTTTTTTGTTATCTTTCTTAACCTTGCAAAGTCATGTAGCCAAGGAGATCAATTTCCCTGTACCAGCTGGCTGTCTAAAGGTTGAAATTTCTGGTTGCACAAACAGTTTGTTATGGTTTAGGTTATGCAATTAACTTTTGTCAATACAAATAACTTACAAACATCCTAAAGGTTGTCCTCTACTTGTGTATAGCCCAAGCACTTAACCTACAAAAAGTTGAAATGAATGAACAGACATTCCGTTGGCGTCACAATGAGGACCAGATGGCTGTAGAAAAATTGTCTGATGGGATCCGCAAGTTTGCAGCTGATGCTGTTAAGCTAGAAAACATGTTAAAGGTATGTATGTTTGAAAGCCTGTGACATCCCAAGTAAGGTGCTGGTTTTGTATGTCAATTTGACAGAAGAGTTCAGGTGCTTACCCCCACCCCCCACTTGGAAGCTGTCTCCTGTAGTTGTTGTGTATGTGGGTGACTGTGACGGAAAGCAAATTATCTTGCCTTTTTAGATCAAGAAAGCATACAAGGATAAAGGAAACTAGTTACAACACGTCTGGGGAAATGTAAACTTTTTAAACCAGTTTTGCAAAATGCGTATCTTCTGGGAAAACTAAATAGCATTGCCCTTTAACCTTTTACCTGAGGCACTGCCTGGTGACCAATCAAAAAGGTTACATGTTTTTTTCATTGTTGGCTTGTCTAATTCAAGATGAGCTGCTTTGCAATGCAATCGCTTACAATTAACTGTTACTGCAGTTTAGATTGGAATGTGTATGATTTTAAACACTAGTTAAGAGTACCGTAAAATGGTACATGGGATGAACAAAGACTCAAATAAACTGGTAGGAATTAACTAGTTTCTACAGCTTGTACCCTAATGGTTTTCAGAGTTCTAGAAGGATGAAATGAGCAGTTGCTCTTGTACAAAGGGTTGGCATGTATGCTCAAAACTGCTTTAATAAGAGTGTTGTAGCTAACTCTTCTGTATGCCTTGACCTATCTTCATTTTTTCTTTTGCAGGAGCGGCTTTTTGGTACCAAGAATGGATGCTAAGAGCTGCTTAACTTCCATAATTTGAATCAGGTGATTTGATAGCTGAATGTTTGTTTTATTTTCACCTTGACCAACTGTGTAAAAGGACCACCATATTTTGCTTCATTGGTGTATTCATTATTGAGCAGTGCTTAATGCTGGCTTGTGCAATTTGGTGCAACCGTTTCTAATAAATGCATAAACCTACTAACGTGTTGTTTGCTGTGAAATTTCTATTCTTTCCCAGTCAGTAGTTCTTTTTGGCACTTTGCTCCCACTCTGCTACACTTTATGCATACTAAACATTGTGTGGGACCAAGGAACCGAAAGAAGTACCGGCACAGGCACGATGGGCCAAATGGCCTCCTGTGCTGTATCGTTCTATGAAGTAATATGTGTTAAATAGATAACATTGATGTGGAAAGGAATATAGGGTTATTAATGGCTGCTAAAGTTCTGGGTTGCATTAGCTGGTGAAGATATAGTACAGATCACAAGTTGTATTGTCGGTGTTTAAGGTATTGGTCAGATCTCATTTTAAGCACTGTGTGCATCTGGTTACCCATCCGAACATAGTAAGGATATTACTGTGCAAAGGTTAGTAATCAACATGGCTTGAGGGATCAGGAATTTCTACTATGTGAAAGCTTAAGCACATTGAGCTTGTTCTCATGGTGAAGATAGAAGACACTGAGAGAACCTAATTAAAATTGTGAAGAATATAATAGATATATAAAAATTAATAAAAGGAAATTGTCATTAGTGAATACCAAAGGACACCAGTTTAATTTTAAGAAAGTAGGGGTTAGGAATAAGAAGGAAAGTCAGTTAGAACTTTTACCTGATGTGCAATAGATTTGTAGACTGTTACCAGGAAAAGTTATTGCACTGTATAGTAGAATTTAGGTAACCTAGTGTTAGAAGCGATTGAGAGATATGGTGAGAAGCTGGATTGTTAGGGTCAAAATCATTCAGACAGGCATGTTGGATGCAATAGCCTTTTCCTATTCTTAAAAATTCTTGTTTAGTCTAAAAACCATATGTTAATTATGAACTGTAGTCTATTTTTACATTTGAAATAAATGTTTTGCATGAATTCTCTCATCCCATGATTTCTACAAGCTTAACTGGATTATAGAAATGTTGTCTTACCCTTGATCTTTGCCACTTGGTGGAGACAATGACTATACTGTTGCTGCTAACTTTTCAAAATTAAGAACATCAAATATATTTAACCACTTGCTTAAGACTTTCTATGTTGTTGTCCGTGCAAAAAAAATTACTTTCATTTCTAACACTATTATCTACAATAAAACCAATTGAATTATTTTGATCTCACTTAACCAAGTGCAGGAGCATTGAAATTCTTCAGATCACACTATAGAAGCCACGCCATACATATCCTAGTAGAGTGCCTTAGATCATACCCTATGCCGTCCCATTAAACCCCCACTGCCTTATTCTGCCAACTACAAAAATTATATTCTATAGTGCTTTTCACGTACAAAGACAGTGAGAAGCTTCTTAGTGCTGTTTTGGGGTACAGAACAATGAGTGGTATGAGAGAGGAGTTAATTGGCAAAAACATGGTTGTAGAGAAGAAGCTTTTGAAAACTGAGGGTGGTGACGAGATGGAAGTTCTGATGGAGTTGCAGAGCTTAGCAGTGTAATGGCTGAAAGAGTAGAGGCCAATGGTAGCATGGAGGCAGGCTGGTGTCTGAAAAGCAGGATGTGTGAAGGGACATAAGGCTGAAAGAAATCACTGAGTTGATAACTTTGTCTTTTGAGTCGTCATCACAATAAAGCAATTTCAGTATTAATATTTTCTAGTGTTATTTCTTTCTCCAATTCATTTTTCTTTTTGGTGTAAGTTAACACAATTCCACACTTCCAGGGGAAAGCTACTCTCGCA